>NC_092334.1:304294423-304602307 GCF_046630445.1 Rutidosis leptorrhynchoides
AAACTAGAACATAGTTTAGTTTATTCTAAACTTGTTTGAAGAACTAATCTAATCTATATAACTTAACTCTAATAACACTTATTTATATGTAATATGATGTTATATTAAGTTAATATAAGAACTTATAACTTGTACATATGAAGAACACCTTGAAACTTAACATATATTCTTTAATCTCCATTCGGTAAAAAGCGAGCTGTTTTGGGTTGGGAATTAAAAACCTATCTTAGACTTTGATTTCGAGGCTAAGACTTTGGAAATATGTTAATATATGTAAATAAGACTCCCAGTATTTTTTCATGATTTTAGACAAAGTGGAAGTATTTTATCAAAAATCATATATTGGGTGGGTGCCGGGATTCTTCCAAATCTGTCCACCGGCACAAAAAGAGGGTAAAACTCTGAATATTAATACATGGGCTGAACATTTCGAATTGTTTTTGAAAAATTAACTTCTTAAG
This sequence comes from Rutidosis leptorrhynchoides, assembly GCF_046630445.1. Lineage (NCBI taxonomy): Eukaryota > Viridiplantae > Streptophyta > Magnoliopsida > Asterales > Asteraceae > Rutidosis > Rutidosis leptorrhynchoides. Next base: position 304,294,885 of record NC_092334.1, read on the forward strand.
GAATCCATAGCAATTTGATTCACTTTAAACGGAGTTGTAATGAATATTTGGCGAGCAAAACAAAATCTGCTAAAATTAACATTGTATGGACAAAATTTATATTATAAAAACTATATTAACCATATCCTTGTTAACTTTTTCAATATCCTATATATATTTGTACATGTTATCAGTAGTATAACAAAATATTATAATCTTGGTTAATTCTGTGATTGTATATATGTATAATAATATTCTTGGTACGTCCTAACACAATAAGTATACAATACGTTTTGATAAATCCTAAGACAATACGTACATAATACGTCTTAGTTAATTCTAAGACAATACGTATACAATAAGTCTATGGGTTAATGCAAAGACAATACATATACAATACGTCGTGGGGTAATTCTAAGATATTATATATATATATATATATATATATATATATATATATATATATATATATATATATATATATATATATATATATATACCGATTATTGGACTGTTGGACTTTTCGGACTATTTTGGACTACTAACAAAGGACTACTAACAATGGACTATTAACATAAAATGTTAAAACTTATTATATAAGTATTCTATGAACTTGCTTTATTTTATTCATATGTCGTATTATTATCTGAATCGTTATTATTGTTATAGGTTCGTGAATCCAAGGACGACGGCCATATTTTTAATAAGCTAAAAACTTATTATTAATATACTTTTACTACCGTGAGTATATAGTCCCATTTTTAAACTCTAAAAATATTTCGGGATGAGAATACATGCATTTTATGTTTTACGCCATGGACACAAGTACTTAAAATATATTCTACGTTGAGTTGTACCACCTTGCATATCTTCCCTAATAGCTTGGTAATTAATATTTACATGTTGTAAGAACATGTAAGCGCGATTCCTATTGATAGATCTATCGGGTTTGACAACCCCAACCGGGCTAGTTGCTCTAGTATCGTAAACGGTTGCATAGTACTTCGTTTTTTACTACACTTGGTACAGTGTAGGGAGATTTCATAATAAAGGGAATATGCCACATTAATGGTTAAGTATGGTTACCGAAGAGCTTAACAACTTATAGAATACTTTTATACACTTGCGAGTGTACATATATTTATAACTATGATATATTGTGGTCTATATTTATATCGATGCTGAACCTATATATCTTACCAACCTTTGTATTGACTGTTTAAGCATGTTTATTCTCAGGTCCTTAAGAAAGTCTTCCGCTGTTGCATTATCTGAGTAAGCTGTGCATGGAGTCTCATGCTTTTGTTTAAATGAAGTGTTACATTCAATAAAACCTTTGTCATGTATTATATTCGATTGTTATGTCATGTGTGTAGTATTTGGTAACCGATGTATCATGGGGATTATTTCTTAAATAATCGTCCACTTGTTTAAAACATGCATTATGTATAATAATGGTGTGTTTTTTATGAAACGAATGCAATATTTTTCTAAAACGTATCATATAGAGGTCAAATACCTCGCTATGGGACCAATGAATAACGTACTGCATTTATAGTAATATGGACGGGTTGTTTCACTTAATATGATATATATACATTAAAATGTCGTTACAACGATAATCGTTACATATATGTCTCGTTTTGAAATTCTTAAGTTAGTAGTCTTGTTTTACATATGTAGTTCATTGTTAACATACATAATGATATATATAATTATCATTTTATCATGTTAACTATAGTGTAACAATATCTTAATATGATACATATGTATTTAGTAAGACGTTGTTATAACAATAATCGTTATATATATCGTTTCGAGTTTCTTAATTTAGTAGTCTCATTATTATGTATATAACTCATTGTTAATATACCTAATGAGATACTTACTTATCATAATATCATGTTATATATATATATATATATATATATATATATATATATATATATATATATATATATATATATATATCATATAGTTTCTACATGTTTTAACGTTCGTGAATCGCCGGTCAATTTGGGTGGTCAATTGTCTATATGAAACCTATTTCAATTAATCAAGTCTTAACATGTTTTATTGCTTAACATATTAGAAACATTTATTCATGTAAATATTAATCTCATATAATATATAATCACGAAAAAGTTCGGGTCACTATAATAAACATGCTTGAAGTTGATTAAACTTGTGCAAAGTTCATAATAATTACTCTTAGAGGTCACTGCTGATGTTGTTCTTAATTTGTCTCATATATTTTGGCTTAAAGTTTGAGTATAACCTTTGTATGCAAGTTAAAATCATCACTAAGTGTATTTGAGATTATTAACAGTGCTAAAACTGCTTGGTTTGTGCATAAATTGCTGTTAAAATCACTAGGATATTAGTCTTCAAACTCTAAAGTTATGCTTTTCCAGGATTCAGGTTGCTCGAAAACATTGTTTAACTACTTGAAATCTTGTTGTTTCCCTGTATTTCTACTCGAAAACCAGTTAGACTTGATTGAAACCTTAGTTGCATGCTCGAAAACCTACTGTTTTTGGTTCGAACATTTGAACGTTGACTAAGTTTTGGCTCCATACTTTTGTCTTGTGGATAATAACCACCGAAATACCATTTGTCCCCTAGTTAAAGTCGGAATGTGTCATGTCACATGCTGTAACGACCCAACCCATCATTATCCCGACTAATTTTTTTTAACATTAACACAATATTACGTTTTCGAAACATAAACACCCACCACGTAAGTTAAATAATATGAAAACTTTTCGCACAATGCTTCGAGTATTAAAGTTTAATACAATTCAAAATGTATTATCGACCCATGAGTTTAAGTGCCAAACAAAACATGAGCATGACGTTTGGCGTTAAACTACCCAACAAGGCCGATTCCAAAAATATCCTCCAAAAGCCCACTAGATAGAGGTCTCTAGTCCACAAGCTTTCCCTTGCCCTTGTCCACACCTGATTCTAAAAAGAATAAACAACGAGAGGGTAAGCTAAATGCTTAGTGAATGCAATAACTATACATCTACAAATATAATCCACTTACTTGCAATCACTTACACAATTACCACATACATGCTAGAAATCTAATTTACATACCATCATAAAGTACAAGGCTAAAAGTCTCCAATACACCACAAGCTAGCATAACCAATAGCATATAAGCAATACAATATAATATGCAAAAACTACAACACGTCACCATGGTTAACCATAAGTACGAGGGAACGGTACTCGCGAAAGACCATCGGTGTTCACAATACCCATTGGTGTACGTACGCATTGTATCACCAACCCCCATGAGTGGTATCGAACTCACAAACTTAAACCTACCCGTTACGCCCAATGTGGTATCGAACTCATGAACTTAAAACCCACACCACACGCCAACCCACATGACACATGAGGTATCGAAATCACGAACTTTAACCCTCATCGCATGCTAAACAAGATGTGGTATCGAACTCACGAACTTTAACCCACAACGCATCCCACACAAGTAAATACATTATATACATACATGTATAATTATTCCACTCACTTTGTCGCTTTGGTAAATAGTGAAACCAGATCCCGCAACCTTCAATGCAATGTACCTATTACATTAATCATACAATTAAACACACCAACAAGTTGGACTACTTACCAACTCATAACTCCTAGTGCATTTATGACTCATAGTGCAATTATGACCTATTTGAACTACTAAGATCCACACTAGGTAACAACTACCACAAATAACTAATAGCTAGTGATTATAGCCCAAACACACCAACTAACACAAGCTTTGAGTAATTAAACCCTCATCTTGCTAGTTGGGTCACACTACACAGATTTGACCCATTTCAAGGTCAATACTTATATTTGGGTCACCCATGAACTCTAGCAAAACCTATTTCACTAGTACAAGGTGTGCTAGTGATTCAATCAACCATTTAAGACTCACAAACCCCAAATCAACAACACCAAACCTTAGTTCATGAGTCTTTTAGTCTAAGTACACAAATCTTACTCAAAATCCTCAAATTAACATGGAAATGGGTCTTACACTCAACCCATAACTAAAACCCTAGCCATAACTCAAATTAAGTACTAGAACTTGAAATTGGAACTTACCACAACACCAAAACATAGCTAGCAAGTGGATGTAACAAGATCCAAGCTCCAAATGGCTAGAACTAGCTTCTTCTTCCTTAAATCAAGCTTTCTCTCACCAGAACTCTCTCTCTCTAGTTGAGAGTGTTTAAAAGGATAAGATTTGAGGTGGAAATGAGATCCAGATCTGATCTCAAGCTTTATATACGCCCACAAGTGAAAAAACCAAAGTGCCCTTCTTATATTTACAAAATAACTCAAAAACCCAGATTCTGGCACAACAATGTCGTTCCAGAAAGAGGAACGCAGTTCCTCCCATACGTAAATCTAGAACGTCGTTTCACATATAGGAACGTCGTTCCTCAAATAGCTCCAAAATGCTCTGTTCAACTATTTACACAATCCTTCATTACACAATGTCGTTCTTGGTCTTTGGAACGTTGTTCCACCATTTGGAACGTTGTTCCTCCTTTTGGAACGTCGTTCTTCATTCCTTAACTCACAAAATCTGTGCAAGTCTTCGATTCAGTTTTACGAACGACATAGAGTGTATTTGTTAGTTTTACACCAGACAAGGCTTTTTGGCCTTGAACCAACATATAACCATAAATCCTTCTTGATTGAAAATCTGGGGTGAAACACATGCATGATACCTTCATGTGTCATAAAAGGCCAAGGTACATGACAAAGTTGTGTAAGATTTCACGTGTGTATCCCTAAACGTCAATGAGTCAACTCTCCTTTTTAAATTTTGAAAAACCAAGATCTTTTAACTTATTTGATTTAATAAATAAAAATCTTGAAAAAGTTAAAGTTATATGGATTTTGAAAATTAAAACAAGGTTGAAAAACCAACAGATTGTTCGAGAACTTGTCAAACAGTGCTCGAAATCCTTGCACGAAAACATCAAACAGTGGTCGAAAACCTCAAAACAAATGCTCGAAAACTTTTCAAAATTTTGAACAGTGCTCAAATACTTGTCCTAAAACTTGCACGAAAACCTTTGTCTGACAAATTTTGCACGAAAACCTTTGTCTAAAACTCTTGGACTGATCGAAAACTTAAACAGTGCTCAAGAACCTACTAGAAAACTTTGACCTAAACTTGTCTGTGCTCGAAAACCTTGTTTGACCAGAAAACTTGGTTTTGCTCGAAAACCACCTTGTTTGTAAAATTTGTTTTTCTTGAAACCCTAGTCTGTCTGCTCGAGAACTAAGTTATTGCTCGAAAACCCTTGTCTGCTCGAAATCCTATTGCTGCTCGAAAACTTGTAGCTACTTGAAATCTAGGTTGACCAGAAACTTGGCTTTACTCGAACACCACCTTGTTTCTTAAAAGTGGTTTTGCTCAAAACCCTAATTTTTCTGCTCGAGAACCTTGACATCCCAAAACTCTAGTTGCTCGATAACCTAGTCCTGTCAGTTGTATTTTCTCCACTGTCCATATATACTTGCATCATACTATTCCATTTTTAGTTAAGATGGCAACTGCAAATCGTGATGCTTTGGTTGTGGGCTCGGATACTAGTCTACCCATGTAATTCGAGGGACTATTCGACTAATGGAAAAGAAGATTTGACAACTTCATTGATGGAAAAGGAGAACAAACCAAAGATCTTTGAGATTCTTTTCTAAACGGCCCAAAGATCTTTCCTCACCTCGAAACTAGTGTTCCCTTGAAGCCATATGAACTCGAGGGTGACAATGCTAAGAGAGCTCAAGCTGACATTGACTCAAGAACATTCATCATGCAAGCTCTTCCCCATGACATGTACAAATCCGTCAGCTCCCTGATGTCAGGAAAAGGACTTCTGGATGAAATCACTCGTCAACAGGAAGGATACAGTCAATCCGATCAAACCAAGTTTGACATTGCTCTTGCCCTGTATGAGGACTACTCCCAGAAACCTGGTGAGCCACTGAAAGATTGTTACAAACGCTTCTGTGAAGTAATCAATGAGCTGAGGAAAGTAGGAGTGAAGAAAGAAAACCAGGAGCTGAACATGAAGTTCCTGAAAAAGCTGAACGCAGTTTGGACACCTTATGGAAACAACTTCCGTGCTGCTAAGAACACCAAGAAGTACAACATCCATGAGGTTATTGGAAAACTAATGAACCACCAACCTGATGTGCAAATGATCCTTGACTTAAAGAATAAATCTACTGCAACAGCCAATGATCCAGTGGCACTGTATGTAAATAAAAACTCTAGCAAAGCTGCTCCAAGCCGTTCCAAGTCCTTGAAAGCCGAGAAGATGGTGTCATCCGATGAAGACACATACTTAGACGTTGATGAAGAGCATCGGGATCTTGTCAAATCTACTGCAATGTTTAGCAAGAGCTAAGCCTCAGGAGATCATCTGGCATTTTCAGAAAAAGCAACAACAATAACAGAACCTCATCCAGCTCCTTATACTACAAAGGCCTGAAACCTTAACAACCCAGTACCGAGTCCCCGATAACAAGGACTCTGATAATGTGTGTTTCAACTGTGATAAACGAGGTCACTTTGCAGGAGAATGTAGACTTCCTTAAACAAAAGATGTTGAATACTACAAAAAGAAAATGTTGCTAGCACAAGATGTTGAGAAAGGAAGAGTCCTAAAAGCCTCTGATGATGTATGGTTGAACTATTCAGACAGTGAACATGAGCAATATCGTGCCAGCGTGGTCAAGCTAACCAATAAGTCCCGAGCACCAGATCACATGTCTTCCGATGTTGAGGAAGAGGTACAACTATATATTGATATAAGTCATGTGAAATGTCCTGTTCTTATTGATTAAAAACGTTCTATATTAATTGATTTCGTTGCGAGGTTTTGACCTCTATATGAGACGTTTTTCAAAGACTGCATTCATTTTTAAAACAAACCATAACCTTTATTTCATAAATAAAGGTTTAAAAAGCTTTACGTAGATTATCAAATAATGATAATCTAAAATATCCTGTTTACACACGACCATTACATAATGGTTTACAATACAAATATGTTACATCGAAATCAGTTTCTTGAATGCAGTTTTTACACAATATCATACAAACATGGACTCCAAATCTTGTCCTTATTTTAGTATGCAACAGCGGAAGCTCTTAGTATTCACCTGAGAATAAACATGCTTTAAACGTCAACAAAAATGTTGGTGAGTTATAGGTTTAACCTATATGTATCAAATCGTAACAATAGACCACAAGATTTCATATTTCAATACACATCCCATACATAGAGATAAAAATAATTCATATGGTGAACACCTGGTAACCGACATTAACAAGATGCATATATATAAGAATATCCCCATCATTCCGGGACACCCTTCGGATATGATATAAATTTCGAAGTACTAAAGCATCCGGTACTTTGGATGGGGCTTGTTGGGCCCAATAGATCTATCTTTAGGATTCGCGTCAATTAGGGTGTCTGTTCCCTAATTCTTAGATTACCAGACTTAATAAAAAGGGGCATATTCGATTTCGATAATTCAACCATAGAATGTAGTTTCACGTACTTGTGTCTATTTTGTAAATCATTTATAAAACCTGCATGTATTCTCATCCCAAAAATATTAGATTTTAAAAGTGGGACTATAACTCACTTTCACATATTTTTACTTCGTCGGGAAGTAAGACTTGGCCACTGGTTGATTCACGAACCTATAACAATATATACATATATATCAAAGTATGTTTAAAATATATTTACAACACTTTTAATATATTTTGATGTTTTAAGTTTATTAAGTCAGCTGTCCTCGTTAGTAACCTACAACTATTTGTCCACAGTTAGATGTACAGAAATAAATCGATAAATATTATCTTGAATCAATCCACGACCCAGTGTATACGTATCTCAGTATTGATCACAACTCAAACTATATATATTTTGGAATCAACCTCAACCTTGTATAGCTAACTCCAACATTCACATATAGAGTGTCTATGGTTGTTCCGAAATATATATAGATGTGTCGACATGATAGGTCGAAACATTGTATACGTGTCTATGGTATCTCAAGATTACATAATATACAATACAAGTTGATTAAGTTATGGTTGGAATAGATTTGTTATCAATTTTCACGTAGCTAAAATGAGAAAAATTATCCAATCTTGTTTTACCCATAACTTCTTCATTTTAAATCCGTTTCGAGTGAATAAAATTGCTATGGTTTCATATTGAACTCTATTTTATGAATCTAAACAGAAAAAGTATAGGTTTATAGTCGTAAAAATAAGTTACAAGTCATTTTTGTAAAGGTAGTCATTTCAGTCGAAAGAACGACGTCTAGATGACCATTTTAGAAAACATACTTCCACTTTGAGTTTAACCATAATTTTTGGATATAGTTTCATGTTCATAATAAAAATCATTTTCACAGAATAACAACTTTTAAATCAAAGTTTATCATAGTTTTTAATTAACTAACCCAAAACAGCCCGCGGTGTTACTACGACGGCGTAAATCCGGTTTTACGGTGTTTTTCGTGTTTCCAGGTTTTAAATCATTAAGTTAGCATATCCTATAGATATAGAACATGTGTGTAGTTAATTTTAAAAGTCAAGTTAGAAGGATTAACTTTTGTTTGCGAACAAGTTTAGAATTAACTAAACTATGTTCTAGTGATTACGAGTTTAAACCTTCGAATAAGATAGTTTTATATATATGAATCGAATGATGTTATGAACATCATTACTACCTCAAGTTTAGTAGGTAAACCTACTGGAAGTGACAAGAAATGATCTAGCTTCAAAGGATCTTGGATGGCTTGAAAGTTCTTGAAGTAGGATCATGACACAAAAACAAGTTCAAGTAAGATTTTTACTCGAATTAAGATAGTTTATAGTTATAGAAATTGAATCAAAGTTTGAATATGAATATTACCTTGAATAAGAAAGATAACCTACTATATATAACAAAGGTTTCTTGATCTTAGATGATTACTTGGAATGGATTAGAAAGCTTGGAAGTAAATTAGTAAACTTGAAGGGATTTTTGAAGTGTTCTTGAAGTGTTCTTCCTATGATGATTATAGCTTGATTTTTGAAGTGATTTTTGATGAAGATGATGATTAACTACTGGAAAAATACGTTCATAATAGTGTGTGTGTGTTGAGAGAGAATTAGAAAGAGAATTGAAAGTGAAATGGAGTGAATGATGAGTGGTAATTGGTGAGTGGTGAGTGGGGTTAAAAGGAGTTCTAGTTAGTTGACTAGCTCATGGTAGAAGTTAAAATTGATTAGTCATACATGACATAATCAAGAGTGGAATCCCATGCTAGTTCCAATTGGTATATACTCATAGTAAGTACGTTTTGAAGCTGTGTATAATACGGGTAAGAATACGACTAGAATTCTTGATGAAAGAAAAGAATGAAAAAGTAACTGTAACCATTTTTGTTAAGTATGAGTGTTTTGATATATGTCTTGAAGTCTTCCAAAAGTATTTTAATACATCAAAATACACTACATGTATATACATTTTAACTGAGTCGTTAAGTCATCGTTAGTCGTTACATGTAAGTGTTGTTTTGAAACCTTTAAGTTAACGATCTCAATTAATGTTGTTAACCCATTGTTTATTATATCTAATGAGATGTTAAATTATTATATTATCATGATATTATGATATATTAATATATCTTAATATGATATATATACATTTAAATGTCGTTACAACGATAATCGTTACGTATATGTCTCGTTTCGAAATCCTTAAGTTAGTAGTCTTGTTTATATGTATATAACTCATTGTTAATATACTTATGGAGATACTTAATTATCATAATCTAATGTTAACCATATGTATATCCATATATATCGTCATGTCATTTTTACAAGTTTTAACGTTCGTGAATCGCCGGTCAACTTGGGTGGTCAATTGTCTATATGAAACATATTTCAATTAATCAAGTATTAACAAGTTTGATTGCTTAACATGTTGGAAACATTTAATCATGTAAATATCAATCTCAATTAATATATATAAACATGGAAAAGTTCGGGTCACTACAGTACCTACCCGTTAAATAAATTTCGTCCCGAAATTTTAAGCTGTTGAAGGTGTTGACGAATCTTCTGGAAATAGATGCGGGTATTTCTTCTTCATCTGATCTTCACGCTCCCAGGTGAACTCGGGTCCTCTACGAGCATTCCATCGAACCTTAACAATTGGTATCTTGTTTTGCTTAAGTCTTTTAACCTCACGATCCATTATTTCGACGGGTTCTTCGATGAATTGGAGTTTTTCGTTGATTTGGATTTCATCTAACGGAATAGTGAGATCTTCTTTAGCAAAATATTTCTTCAAATTCGAGACGTGGAAAGTGTTATGTACAGCCGCGAGTTGTTGAGGTAACTCAAGTCGGTAAGCTACTGGTCCGACACGATCAATAATCTTGAATGGTCCAATATACCTTGGATTTAACTTTCCTCGTTTACCAAATCGAACAACGCCTTTCCAAGGTGCAACTTTAAGCATGACCATCTCTCCAATTTCAAATTCAATATCTTTTCTTTTAATGTCAGCGTAGCTCTTTTGTCGACTTTGGGCGGTTTTCAACTGTTGTTGAATTTGGATGATCTTCTCGGTAGTTTCTTGTATAATCTCCGGACCCGTAATCTGTCTATCCCCCACTTCACTCCAACAAATCGGAGACCGGCACTTTCTACCATAAAGTGCTTCAAACGGCGCCATCTCAATGCTTGAATGGTAGCTGTTGTTGTAGGAAAATTCTGCTAATGGTAGATGTCGATCCCAACTGTTTCCGAAATCAATAACACATGCTCGTAGCATGTCTTCAAGCGTTTGTATCGTCCTTTCGCTCTGCCCATCAGTTTGTGGATGATAAGCAGTACTCATGTCTAGATGAGTTCCTAATGCTTGCTGTAATGTCTGCCAGAATCTTGAAATAAATCTGCCATCCCTATCAGAGATAATAGAGATTGGTATTCCATGTCTGGAGACGACTTCCTTCAAATACAGTCGTGCTAACTTCTCCATCTTGTCATCTTCACTTATTGGCAGGAAATGTGCTGATTTGGTGAGACGATCAACTATTACCCAAATAGTATCAAAACCACTTGCAGTCCTTGGAAATTTAGTGATGAAATCCATGGTAATGTTTTCCCATTTCCATTCCGGGATTTCGGGTTGTTGAAGTAGACCTGATGGTTTCTGATGCTCAGCTTTGACCTTAGAACACGTCAAACATTCTCCTACGTATTTAGCAACATCGGCTTTCATACCCGGCCACCAAAAATATTTCCTGAGATCCTTGTACATCTTCCCCGTTCCAGGATGTATTGAGTATCTGGTTTTATGAGCTTCTCTAAGTACCATTTCTCTCATATCTCCAAATTTTGGTACCCAAATCCTTTCAGCCCTATACTGGGTTCCGTCTTCCCAAATATTAAGATGTTTCTTCGATCCTTTGGGTATTTCATCCTTTAAATTTCCCTCTTTTAAAACTCCTTGTTGCGCCTCCTTTATTTGAGTAGTAAGGTTATTATGAATCATTATATTCATAGATTTTACTCGAATGGGTTCTCTGTCCTTCCTGCTCAAGGCATCGGCTACCACATTTGCCTTCCCCGGGTGGTAACGAATCTCAAAGTCGTAATCATTCAATAATTCAATCCACCTACGCTGCCTCATATTCAGTTGTTTCTGATTAAATATGTGTTGAAGACTTTTGTGGTCGGTATATATAATACTTTTGACCCCATATAAGTAGTGCCTCCAAGTCTTTAATGCAAAAATAACTGCGCCTAATTCCAAATCATGCGTCGTATAATTTTGTTCGTGAATCTTCAATTGTCTAGACGCATAAGCAATCACCTTCGTTCGTTGCATTAATACACAATCGAGACCTTGCTTTGATGCGTCACAATAAATCACAAAATCATCATTCCCTTCAGGCAATGACAATATAGGTGCCGTAGTTAGCTTTTTCTTCAATAACTGAAACGCTTTCTCTTGTTCATCATTCCATTCAAATTTCTTCCCTTTATGCGTTAATGCAGTCAAGGGTTTTGCTATTCTGGAAAAGTCTTGGATGAACCTTCTGTAGTAACCAGCTAGTCCTAAAAACTGGCGTATGTGTTTCGGAGTTTTCGGGGTTTCCCACTTTTTAATAGTTTCTATCTTTGCTGGATCCACCTTAATACCTTCTTTGTTCACTATGTGACCGAGGAATTGAACTTCTTCCAACCAAAATGCACACTTTGAAAACTTAGCGTACAATTCTTCCTTCCTCAATACTTCTAACACCTTTCTCAAATGTTCACCGTGTTCTTGGTCATTCTTTGAGTAAATAAGTATGTCATCAATGAAAACAATGACAAACTTGTCAAGGTATGGTCCACACACTCGGTTCATAAGGTCCATGAACACAGCTGGTGCATTAGTTAAACCAAACGGCATAACCATAAACTCGTAATGACCGTAACGTGTTCTGAAAGCAGTCTTTGGAATATCATCTTCTTTCACCCGCATTTGATGATACCCGGAACGTAAGTCAATCTTTGAATAAATAGACGAGCCTTGTAGTTGATCAAATAAGTCGTCGATTCTCGGTAGTGGGTAGCGGTTCTTGATGGTAAGTTTGTTCAACTCTCGGTAGTCGATACACAACCTGAATGTACCATCTTTCTTCTTGACAAACAAAACAGGAGCTCCCCACGGTGATGTGCTTGGTCGAATGAAACCACGCTCTAAAAGTTCTTGTAATTGGCTTTGCAGTTCTTTCATCTCGCTGGGTGCGAGTCTGTAAGGAGCACGAGCTATTGGTGCAGCTCCTGGTACAAGATCTATTTGAAATTCAACGGATCGCTGTGGGGGTAATCCCGGTAATTCTTTCGGAAATACATCAGGAAATTCTTTTGCAATGGGAACATCATTGATGCTCTTTTCTTCAGTTTGTACTTTCTCGACGTGTGCTAGAACAGCATAGCAACCTTTTCTTATTAGTTTTTGTGCCTTCAAATTACTAATAATATGTAGCTTCGTGTTGCCCTTTTCTCCGTACACCATTAAGGGTTTTCCTTTTTCTCGTATAATGCGAATTGCATTTTTGTAACAAACGATCTCTGCTTTCACTTCTTTCAACCAGTCCATACCGATTATCACATCAAAACTCCCTAACTCTACTGGTATCAAATCAATCTTAAATGTTTCGCTAACCAGTTTAATTTCTCGATTCCGACATATATTATCTGCTGAAATTAATTTACCATTTGCTAATTCAAGTAAAAATTTACTATCCAAAGGCGTCAATGGACAACTTTATTTAGCACAAAAATCTCTACTCATATAGCTTCTATCCGCACCCGAATCAAATAAAACGTAAGCAGATTTATTGTCAATAAGAAACGTACCCGTAACAAGCTCCGGGTCTTCCTGTGCCTCTGCCGCATTAATATTGAAAACTCTTCCGCGGCCTTGTCCATTCGTGTTCTCCTGGTTCGGGCAATTTCTAATAATGTGGCCCGGGTTTCCACATTTATAACAAACTACATTGGCATAACTTGCTCCGACACTACTTGCTCCGCCATTACTAGTTCCGACACCATTTGTTCCTTTCGTTCTATTAACCCCTGGTCCGTAGACCTCACACTTCGCCGCGCTATGACCATTTCTTTTACACTTGTTGCAAAATTTAGTGCAGAACCCCGAGTGATACTTTTCACACCTTTGGCATAGCTGCTTCTGATTGTTGTTGTTGTTGCGGTTATTATTGTTGTTGGGATGATTGTTGTAGTTGCTGTTGTTGTTGTTGTTGTTGTTGGGCCGTTTGTTGTAGTTGCGATTGATGTTGCGATTGTTGGGATAATTGTTGCGATTATTGTTGTAATTGCTGTTGTTGTTGTATTGGTGATTCTTATCACCGTTTTCCTCCCACTTTCTTTTGACTTGCTTCACATTGGCCTCTTCAGCAGTCTGTTCTTTAATTCTTTCTTCAATCTGGTTCACTAGTTTGTGAGCCATTCTACATGCGTGTTGTATGGAGGCGGGCTCGTGTGAACTTATATCTTCTTGGATTCTTTTCGGTAATCCTTTCACAAACGCGTCGATCTTCTCTTCCTCATCTTCGAATGATCCCGGACACAATAGGCACAATTCTGTGAATCGTCTTTCGTACGTGGTAATATCAAATCCTTGGGTTCGTAACCCTCTAAGTTTTGTCTTGAGCTTATTGACCTTGGTTCTGGGAAGGTACTTCTCGTTCATCAAGTGCTTGAATGCTGACCACGGTAGTGCGTACGCATCATCTTGTCCCACTTGCTCTAGATAGGTATTCCACCATGTTAACGCAGAACCTGTGAAGGTATGCGTAGCGTACTTCACTTTGTCCTCTTCAGTACACTTACTTATGGCAAACACCGATTCGACCTTCTCGGTCCACCATTTCAATCGGATCGGTCCTTCGGTTCCATCAAATTCCAATGGTTTGCAGGCAGTGAATTCTTTGTAGGTGCATCCTACACGATTTCCTGTACTGCCAGATCCAAGGTTATTGTTGGTATGTAGCGCAGCCTGTACTGCTGCTATGTTTGAAGCTAGAAAAGTACGGAATTCCTCTTCATTCATATTCACGGTGTGTCGAGTAGTCGGCGCCATTTCCTTCAAATTAGTCAAATGGAACAAGTTAATCATACAGAATATTAAGAGTAGATAATAGTATTTCGTAGCATAATATGAACTCATTTATAAAAGCTTTTTCTTCATATTAGCATTTTATAAGTTTAAATTCGGGTAGTACCTACCCGTTAAGTTCATACTTAGTAGCTAATATACAATTCAACTACTACAATTCTATATGAAAAACTGATTGTAATAATATTTCGCGTTCAAACTTTTATACAATATTTTACAAACTTACAATACCGCTTATTTTACATAAAGCATGAAATATAGCACACAATAACTTTGATACAAGATAGTTGTGAAGATAATTCTAGCTAGTACACAAGTCGTTCAGCAAAGGCAATAAAGACACGTAATTCATATGTCCAGAAACAAGTCATGCATTCTGGTTTTACTAGGACTACTTCCCATCCTTGGTCTTGTGGAACATAACCGTTATGGCCGTTGATAAGACAGCGTGTTGTAACGTCGTCAAAGGGACGAGGGTTACATAATGACCAACAGTCTCGTAATAACCTAAAAACCTCATTTCTTACCCCAATTACCGACTCCGTCACTTGTGGGAACGTTTTGTTTAATAGTTGTAGCCCGATGTTCTTGTTCTCACTTTGGTAAGAAGCGAACATTACTAACCCGTAAGCATAACATGCTTCTTTATGTTGCATGTTAGCCACTTTTTCTAAATCACGAAGTCCTATATTCGGATATACTGAGTCAAAATAATTTCTTAACCCGTTGCGTAAAATAGCATTTGGGTTCCCCGCAATATATGCGTCAAAGTAAACACATCGTAACTTATGGATTTCCCAATGTGATATCCCCCATCTTTCGAACGAAAGCCTTTTATAAACCAAGGCATTCTTGGAACGTTCTTCGAATGTCTTACAAACTGATCTCGCCTTAAATAGTTGTGCCGAGGAATTCTGACCGACTCTAGACAAGATTTCATTAATCATGTCTCCGGGTAGGTCTCTTAAAATATTGGGTTGTCTATCCATTTTGTGTTTTTATACTGTAAAATAGACAAGAGTTAGATTCATAAAAAAAAATACTTATTAATACAAGCAATTTTTACATATATCATAAAGCATAAGCACACTATATTACATATATTACACCACACGAATATAACTATCTTATTCCGACTCGCTCGTTTCTTCTTGTTCGGTTTTGGTTCGTTTTGCCAAGTTTCTAGGGATACATGATGTTCCCCTAATACGAGCCGTCGTTGTCCACATTGGTTTAGAAAAACCTGGTGGTTTAGAGGTTCCCGGGTCATTGTTACAACTTAAGGACTTCGGGGGTTGACGATACATATAAAGTTCACCGGGGTTGGAATTAGATTTCTCTATTTTTATGCCCTTTTCCTTATTATTTTCTTTTGCCTTTTTAAATTCAGTTGGGGTAATTTCTATAACATCATCGGAATTCTCGTCGGAATCCGATTCATCGGAGAATTGGTAATCCTCCCAATATTTTGCTTCCTTGGCGGAAACACCATTGACCATAATTAACCTTGGTTGGTTGGTTGAGGATTCTCTTTTACTTAACCATTTTATTATTTCCCCCACCGGTTCTATTTCTTCTTCCGGTTCTGATTCTTCTCCCGGTTCCGATTCTTCTTCCGGTTCCGACTCTTCTTCTGGTTCCTCTTCGGGAACTTGTGAATCAGTCCACGAATCATTCCAATTTACATTTGACTCTTCATTATTATTAGGTGAGTCAATGGGACTTGTTCTAGAGGTAGACATCTATCACATAATATCAAACACGATAAGAGATTAATATATCACATAATATTCATATGTTAAAAATATATAGTTTCCAACAAAAATGTTAAGCAATCATTTTTAAAGAAAACACGGTCGAAGTCCAGACTCACTAATGCATCCTAACAAACTCGATAAGACACACTAATGCAAATTTTTTGGTTCTCTAAGACCAACGCTCGGATACCAACTGAAATGTCCCGTTCTTATTGATTAAAAACGTTCCATATTAATTGATTTCATTGCGAGGTTTTGACCTCTATATGAGACATTTTTCAAAGACTGCATTCATTTTTAAAACAAACCATAACCTTTATTTCATAAAAAAGGGTTTAAAAAGCTTTACGTAGATTATCAAATAATGATAATCTAAAATATCCTGTTTACACACGACCATTACATAATGGTTTACAATACAAATATGTTACATCGAAATCAGTTTCTTGAATGCAGTTTTTACACAATATCATACAAACATGGACTCCAAATCTTGTCCTTATTTTAGTATGCAACATCGGAAGCTCTTAGTATTCACCTGAGAATAAACATGCTTTAAACGTCAACAAAAATGTTGGTGAGTTATAGGTTTAACCTATATGTATCAAATCGTAACAATAGACCACAAGATTTCATATTTCAATACACATCCCATACATAGAGATAAAAATCATTCATATGGTGAACACCTGGTAACCGACATTAACAAGATGCATATATATAAGAATATCCCCATCATTCCGGGACACCCTTCGGATATGATATAAATTTCGAAGTACTAAAGCATCCGGTACTTTGGATGGGGCTTTTTGGGCCCAATAGATCTATCTTTAGGATTCGCGTCAATTAGGGTGTCTGTTCCCTAATTCTTAGATTACCAGACTTAATAAAAAAGGGCATATTCGATTTCGATAATTCAACCATAGAATGTAGTTTCACGTACTTGTGTCTATTTTGTAAATCATTTATAAAACCTGCATGTATTCTCATCCCAAAAATATTAGATTTTAAAAGTGGGACTATAACTGACTTTCACAGATTTTTACTTCGTCGGGAAGTAAGACTTGGCCATTGGTTGATTCACGAACCTATAACAATATATACATATATATCAAAGTATGTTTAAAATATATTTACAACACTTTTAATATATTTTGATGTTTTAAGTTTATTAAGTCAGCTGTCCTCGTTAGTAACCTACAACTATTTGTCCACAGTTAGATGTACAGAAATAAATCGATAAATATTATCTTGAATCAATCCACGACCCAGTATATACGTATCTCAGTATTGATCACAACTCAAACTATATATATTTTGGAATCAACCTCAACCCTGTATAGCTAACTCCAACATTCACATATAGAGTGTCTATGGTTGTTCCGAAATATATATAGATGTGTCGACATGATAGGTCGAAACATTGTATACGTGTCTATGGTATCTCAAGATTATATAATATATAATACAAGTTGATTAAGTTATGGTTGGAATAGATTTGTTACCAATTTTCACGTAGCTAAAATGAGAAAAATTATCCAATCTTGTTTTACCCATAACTTCTTCATTTTAAATCCGTTTTGAGTGAATCAAATTGCTATGGTTTCATATTGAACTATATTTTATGAATCTAAACAGAAAAAGTATAGGTTTATAGTCGGAAAAATAAGTTACAAGTCGTTTTAGTAAAGGTAGTCATTTCAGTCGAAAGAACGACGTCTAGATGACCATTTTAGAAAACATACTTCCACTTTGAGTTTAACCATAATTTTTGGATATAGTTTCATGTTCATAATAAAAATCATTTTCTCAGAATAACAACTTTTAAATCAAAGTTTATCATAGTTTTTAATTAACTAACCCAAAACAGCCCGCGGTGTTACTACGACGGCGTAAATCCAGTGTTACGGTGTTTTTTGTGTTTCCAGGTTTTAAATCATTAAGTTAGCATATCATATAGATATAGAACATGTGTGTAGTTAATTTTAAAAGTCAATTTAGAAGGATTAACTTTTGTTTGCGAACAAGTTTAGAATTAACTAAACTATGTTCTAGTGATTACGAGTTTAAACCTTCGAATAAGATAGTTTTATATATATGAATCGAATGATGTTATGAACATCATTACTACCTCAAGTTTAGTAGGTAAACCTACTAGAAGTGACAAGAAATGATCTAGCTTCAAAGGATCTTGGATGGCTTGAAAGTTCTTGAAGTAGGATCATGACACAAAAACAAGTTCAAGTAAGATTTTTACTCGAATTAAGATAGTTTATAGTTATAGAAATTGAATCAAAGTTTGAATATGAATATTACCTTGAATAAGAAAGATAACCTACTGTATATAACAAAGGTTTCTTGATCTTAGATGATTACTTGGAATGGATTAGAAAGCTTGAAAGTAAATTAGTAAACTTGAAGGGATTTTTGAAGTGTTCTTGAAGTGTTCTTCCTATGATGATTATAGCTTGATTCTTGAAGTGATTTTTAATAAAGATGATGATTAACTACTGGAAAAATACGTTCATAATAGTGTGTGTGTGTTGAGAGAGAATTAGAAAGAGAATTGAAAGTGAAATGGAGTGAATGATGAGTGGTAATTGGTGAGTGGTGAGTGGGGTTAAAAGGAGTTCTAGTTAGTTGACTAGCTCATGGTAGAAGTTAAAATTGATTAGTCATACATGACATAATCAAGAGTGGAATCCCATGCTAGTTCCTATTGGTATATACTCATAGTAAGTACGTTTTGAAGCTGTGTATAATACGGGTAAGAATACGACTAGAATTCTTGATGAAAGAAAAGAATGGAAAAGTAACTGTAACCATTTTTGTTAAGTATGAGTGTTTTGATATATGTCTTGAAGTCTTCCAAAAGTATTTTAATACATCTAAATACACTACATGTATATACATTTTAACTGAGTCGTTAAGTCATCGTTAGTCATTACATGTAAGTGTTGTTTTGAAACCTTTAAGTTAACGATCTCAATTAATGTTGTTAACCCATTGTTTATTATATCTAATGAGATGTTAAATTATTATATTATCATGATATTATGATATATTAATATATCTTAATATGATATATATACATTTAAATGTCGTTATAACGATAATCGTTACGTATATGTCTCGTTTCGAAATCCTTAAGTTAGTAGTCTTGTTTATATGTATATAACTCATTGTTAATATACTTATGGAGATACTTACTTATCATAATCTCATGTTAACCATATGTATATCCATATATATCGTCATGTCGTTTTTACAAGTTTTAACGTTCGTGAATCGCCGGTCAACTTGGGTGGTCAATTGTCTATATGAAACATATTTCAATTAATCAAGTCTTAACAAGTTTGATTGCTTAACATGTTGGAAACATTTAATCATGTAAATATCAATCTCAATTAATATATATAAACATGGAAAAGTTCGGGTCACTACATCATGAATATTATAACTCTGTGCATAACAATTATGAATTTATATCTGATGTACTGCAAACAAATCATGAAACATCTCTTATTACTTGCAACTCTGATAATCAACATATTGAACTACCTATCCAACTTAATTTGCCCATTAAAACTGATTCTGTCTCTAAAAATGAAGATAGTATGTTTCCCGAACTACCTGATATGTATATTGATAACTTTGCCAAAATGAGTAAAGACCTTAGATCTTTTGCTAGTCAAATTAGGGGACTGCAGAATGAGAACCATAGGTTAAAAGCTGAGTTGAAAATCAAAGTGTCAAACAATGCATACCTGAAACTTCAAAAGGATCTAGCTGAAAAAGTTGTAGAACTAAAAGAGCTAGAAAGTAGTTGTGAAACCTCTATGCATAGAAAGAACAGACTTTAAGTTAATGAATGAAGTTCTTAAGGAAAAGATTGGCAATGCAGAAATGGAAATTAAGAATCTTATTGACTCCATGAAGCTTCTTTTAGATACTTTAGAGCAAAAGACAAGAAAACCGTTAAGTGACGTTGCTAAGAAAACTTCTAAATGTTCTAAGCTAACTACAGAGAACTTAGAGTTTCGATCTCGTCTAAGTCGTTTTGAAGAAAAACTGTACAAAACTGAACAAGCTAAAATTATATTAGCAGGTCACATCTCTAAGCAAACCCTATTCATGAATCGACCGAAAGATTCTCTTTGTGAGGCCAAAGGGTTAGGGTTTAAGAATCCTCAAACACTGACCAAAGCGGCTAAAGCAGAACCCTATTTGTATGATAGTTACTCACTCACCTCATCTTTGCATCAGATAATGAGATTGAGGAGGCATTGGCCAAACGATCAACCAAAATGAAACGAGAAATTACTCTAATTTATGACAAAATCAATGCTCTTTATTTAAAAATGGGCAATTCGTTTTCACATGAGAGTATACTCGATATGTTTAATCGGAATGAAAGTTTAGAAGGTTGAAAACGTATAATCTATTTACCAACCTTGGTTTTGGAAAAATACATCATCAGTTTAGAAAAGGAACTTGATGAGAACAAAATGAGATATTTTGACAATGAACTTAAATTTCAAATGATCATTAAGGCCTTGAAACACCAGATCCCCCTCACCGAGTCCACTAACGATAGACTTGTATCCGATGTGCACAAACTTGAAAAGCTAATTAGCAGTCAAGTAACTAATTTTTGTGAAATGATCTCAAGGAACACATAATCACGGGACTCAAAATCAAGTTTCGTGAATGATTCCTTCAATGAAGAATCATCAAGTGTCCTCATTGATGCATAGAAGGAAGAAATCATTGAATTAAAACTTGATTTAAAAGGTGCAAGAAAACATGTTGAACTTATTGAAAAGGACAACATTGATTTACAAGTGAAAGTTTTAACAAAAAGAGACACTAAAATAGCTGAACAAACTTTTGTTCTGTCGGTACCATTTTATCCTATACCAATTTCTTTACTCAAAAAGGGTATTGAACCAACAAAAGAAAGTTGTATACCATGGCTACCAACTTACTCTCAACGAGTTCTTCCTCCACATCATCAAGGACTTCCTGTTGACACTTCACCAGTGTTCACAAGGAAACCTGTGATCCCAGCTGTTACTATCCTAAAGAACCCTAATGCTATCCCCCAAAAGGAAAAACTAGTCATCGAAAATGTTACCCTTCCCAAACCACCATCTTCCTCGACCTTGTTGAGAAAGCCAAAAACCCCCGTACGAAGAATAATCCAAGAACGGGGTGGGTCTATCTACTCAGTAAGAAGGGTTCTAAATCACCCTGCACCGTCTAATCAAGACAGGATGGGTGGCTCAGGGAACACTTATGCTAAAAGAACAACCAACCACCCTAATTCTTTCCAGAATAAAAGTGGTAGGTCGTTGAAACAAAATTGCAAAACCATCAGAAACCTGCAACACTGAAACACTAACCATTAGGTGGATTTTGCCTCTGATAATGTTGCACGAAAGGTATCTCGTGGTTTAACAAAGACTCAAAAATGAAATAATCACAAACGAGCACAAATGGATAGACAGTCAATGCATCACAACATGAATCAATTTCAAACTGAGTCTAAATATGTTGTTTTAAATTCCACAAGACTTGAGTTAAAACAAAACATTTTGAAAGAGTGGAAACCAAAGACTGAAAAAGTCCAAGCATCGGTGAATCTTGCTTCTCAGTCAGGGTCATTAAAATGTGTTAGATGTACCAGACGTCTGTATTTTGATCACTAAAACCATGATTCATGTGTTGTAATGAGTGTTTAGACTTCGTTGAATTAACCAGTTGATGAACTTAATGTACCGACTACTATGAAATTGTGTGACAATGAGGAAAACGAGATAACTGGGTACCTAAAATTTGTGCTTAACTCTGTGTTTGCAGGTTATCCCAGCATGTGTTTGGTATTTGTATTCTGGATACTCCAGACACATGACTTGTGATAAGTAAATGTTGACAAACTATGTCGACAAGTTCTTAGGTACTTTATGCTTTGGGAATGATAAAATAGCGACGATTGAAGGATATGGAGACTACATTTCAAATGGAGTAACCATCAAACACGTGTCCTATGTGAGAGGACTTGGGTGATGTCTCTTCAGTGTTAGTCAATTCTGTGACAGTGGCCTCCGCGTGATCTTTAAAAGATCAAAATGCTATGTACAAACAATGGAGGGTGACGATCTTCTTTTAGGAAACCGTGCTTCCACCCTCTTCACTCTGGCTATTCATCCAATCCACAACCACTTTGCTTGGTTTCAAAAGCTACTTCCGAAACCTCTTGGTTATGGCATCACCGGATGTCTCACTTGCATACTCAAAACCTCAATAGATTTGTTTCCAATAATCTTGTTGACGGTTTTCCACTCATTTAGTTGATTCCACTCACGTTTATCCTGCATGTGCCATGGGAAAGATACATAAATCTCTCACAAATCAACAACCGAGCATAACACCACCAGTCCATTGCACATGCTGCATATGGATCCATGTGGACCAATGCGTGTTGCCAGCCTTGGCGTCAGGAAATATATTTTGGTGATAGTTGATGATTACTCACATTACACATGGGTCAGATTCTTGAAGAGTAAATCTAAAACTCGCAAAGTAATCATCGATTTTTTGAAAAGGACCCAACTGTCCACCAATAAACTAGTGCACATTCTCATAACTAAAAACAACATTGAATTTCAAAATTCAACTCTCAACTCATATCTTGACCATGCCGATATCACTCATCAAACCTCTGCCACCCGCATACCACAACAGATCGACGTTGTTGAAAGACAAAATCGTACTCTGGTTGAAGCAGCAAGAACAATGCTCGTCTACTCCAAACTACCTCCATCCATCTGGGCTGAAGCTGTCAACACTGCGTGCTTCACCCAAAATCGTTCTATCATCAACCGTCGATTTGACAAAACTCCATACGAACTTCTCTTTAATCGTCGACCCAATATAAAGTACTTTTGCATTTTTGGGTGTGTTTGTTATGTAAGATGAAGACAATCTTGGGAAGTTTGATGTTCGTGGTGATGAAGCCATATTTATTGGCTATTCGCAGGATCGTGTAGCCTACCATGTCTATAACCGCCGAACTTGCACCATCAAAGAAAGCACCAATGTCAAGTTTGATGAGATGTCTGGAATGCTTCTTGGGTACAACTATTATCGACCCGGTCTCAATCCCTCAACACCTGAACTTCCACTCCGGCATGTTCCTCTTGCAACCTCGGATGACCTCAGTGTGTTGTTTGAACCTATCGTTCCACCAACCCCGCCTACTCCCACGGTTGCTCCTAAACCTATTCTCCCCGAATCCATTACTATTGGTACTCCAACTCTTGCTATCGTGGGAGAATCACCATCCTTTGGAGATGACTCATTTGAATTCCTTCTTCTAGATGACCAAGACACAGGTGTGTCTTCCACTAACAATGTCCCTACTATCTCAACTAATATTCGAAAAGTAGAGACTCCTCCTCTTGTACTTGGTAAAAACTCTCCCTTCATTGAAACAAATACCCCTGTTTCTGATGAGATACCATCTCCCGTGCTTCCCGCTAATCATAATGTCAAAATACCCGCACCTTTATAAGAAGAAAATGCCACCTTTCCGATTATTAATATGGAACCAACAAGATCATCATCCTCTACATATGTTGATACAACTCTTGATGATGAAACCAATCCTCCTCTTCCTCACACTACCAAATGGATTGTGGATCGCCCAGTTAATCAAATCATCGGTGACCCTGATGCACCCGTCAGACCTCGCAGTGCCTTCAACTTTAACGACCCGCCAAAATCTCCATTGACGCGGTACGTTATCTCTGGTCCCATTGCGAGGTATTGACATCTATATGATACATGGAGATGATTTTGAATGCAACGTCTTTTCAAAATATGCCATGAATGACTCCATGTAATGTCTTTTTCATTTAGCAAATACACAGCGGAAGCATTTTTAATACCTGAGAATAAACATGCTTAAAAGTGTCAACCAAAAGGTTGGTGAGTTCATAGGTTTATCATAAATAATGATTTCAGTAATAGTAATAGACCACAAGATTTCAGTTTAAAGTTGATCGATATAGAAATATCAATCTAAAAGTGTTGCTGCAGTTTGTAATATCGTGACTAAACAAAAGTTACCCCTTGACACCTTCTACTGTCAGTGTCGTTGAATCATTATTATGTAACCAAAGACCAGAGGTCAAATGGTTAGATACGTTACTCTCAATAGGCCTACTCATAATAATTATGTTTGTGTTATACCAAGTAATTAACGATATTACGGTGAGGATTTGCATGAATCAAAGCATGACAGCATAATAACAATTGAGTACTTGTGTCTAAAGTGTAAAACAGTTATAAAAATAGCGCACGTATTCTCAGCCCAAAAATATATATTGCAAAAGCAATTAAAAAGGGAGCAAATGAAACTCACGATACCGTATTTCGTAGTAATTATGCGTATGACGGCACTGAACAAGTGTAGAGTTGACCTCGGATTCACGAACCTATATCAATTATATATATTAACACATATAATATTAATCAACTAAATTTATATATATTTTATAATGTATTAAGATTAATATTTTTATGTATAATTATTTTAATACTTATAATAGGTTGTATTATATAAGATATATAATATACACTTTAATTAAATTTCTAATAATAATATATTAGTTAAGATATAAAAACATAGTAACTTGTAATATTAGTTATACTTATGTTATATGTAATAATTATATATAATTTTTGTTGTAATAAAAATAATAATACCATTTAGTAATTTTAGTAGTAATCAATAATGTTAATGATAATAATAATGTTAAAAATGATAATAATAATAATAATAATAATAATAATAATAATAATAATAATAATAATTAATTTTCATAATAATAATAATAATAATAATAGTAATAATAATAATGTTAATAATTTTTAATAATAATGATAGTTTTAATAAAAAAAATATCAATAAAAATGATAGTTTTAATAAAAATGCTAATTTTTCTAATAATGATAATAATAATACTTATATTCATAATAATGATAATATATATATATATATATATATATATATATATATATATATATATATATATATAGATATATATATATATATATATTAATAATAATAATAATACTTATATTAATAATGATATGATAATAATAGTATAAATAATAATGATAATAATAATAATAATAATAATAAATTAATAATAATAATAATAATAATAATAATAATAATAATAATAATAATAATAATAATAATAATAATAATAATAATAATAATAATAACAAAAATAATAAAAATGCTACCTTAATGAAACAAGCTTTAAAAACATTAAACGCCCCTGCCTGGACTCGAACCCGCGACCTCCCGCTAACCCGACAACACCCTAACCAACTGCTCTGCTGATACTTTTCTGTTTTAGTTCCGAATCAAAACTAAATAACCCATTTAACTCGCAGAACCAATCATTTAATATAAGCCCAATGGATTATTTAACCTAGCCCAACTTCATAGCCCACTAAAATACCTAATGGATCACAGCAATAAAAATCAGTTTTTCTGTTTTGTCGATCAGGATCAAACAAGCAGCCATCGTTTTCCTTTTTTTTTTAAATCAGCGAACAAGTGGAAGGTTGATGTGGCTGTCGACCCTACTGCAACCCAAACACGTCCAAGTGGTTTATTATAAAATTATCCCACTAAAACATTATCATCTATATTATGATTTCGTGTATCATCATATCTTGATAGCTCACATCATTATCAATATCATAATCATCATAATTTCGCTGTAGAGGAACATGAATTAGAACGATAACGGTAGCACGGTTGCAGCAAGGCTACTGTAAAAAAAATATAGGAACGAACGAGGCAGTAGTAAAAATGGTGATTGTATGGGTGACTTTAAGGTGGTGGTGGTTTTGCGGTTATTGGGTGTGTTTTACCACAATTGAAACAACACAAAATGGGTGTTATATTAAGACGAAAGGTGGTGGTTTGATGGGTTGAAGTGGGTTTCGATTTAGATAGCAAGATGTAAGCAGCGATTTATAGTCGATGGTGGTTTGATGGAAACCGTAAACGTGGTGGTTTCGTGTTGTGGTTGACCGAATAACAAACATAAATAGAAATAAAGAAACCGAGTCTGTTTGTGATCTCGTTTAAACCAGGAAGAGGTAACACCAGCTGCAGGTAGCAAATGAGAAGGTTGTGTTGGTGCTTGGTTGCAATAGAATATCGAAACAGGAAAGAAAAAAATAATGTTGGTAGTAGTGGCGGTTTTTGTGGCGGGTAGTGGTGTTGGATGGTAGTCATGGTGGTGGTTTTTATGGTTCTTCGATTACAAGGATTAAGAGAGGGAGAGAGAAGACGAGTGAGAGCGAGAGGTGAAGAATGGTGGTTAATGGTTGTGAGGGTGGCTTGCGGTGGGTTTCGATGGTTGTAGCAAGGTATTTTAAGACGATGGTTTTTGGTGATAGAGTCAACAAAGATGTCAAGATGAAGGTGGTGATTTTGGTGGTAATAATATGGTGATGGTGTCCAAGTTAACAGCTTGATATGGGTTAATATATAAATATATGTGTGGGTGTTCAAAGTTGATTGAGACAATGTCTATGTGTGTAGAGACCCGTTATAATCCATCAAGACGAAGTCCATATCGATTATAAATGATTCACAATAGTTGATTACATCGCGAGGTACTTGACCTCTATATGATACATTTTACAAATATTGCATTCGTTTTTGAAAAGACAATCTTTCATTACATCGAAAGTTGACAGGCATGCATACCATTTCATAATATATCCAACTATAATTGACTTAATAATAAGCTTGATGAACTCGACGATTCGAATGCAACGTCTTTTGAAATATGCCATTAATGACTCCAAGTAATATCTATAAAATGAGCAAATGCACATCGGAAGATTTCTTTCGTATCTGAGAATAAACGTGCTTTAAAGTGTCAACCAAAAGGTTGGTGAGTTTATTAGTTTATCATAAACATTCATTTCCATTATTTTAATAGACCACAAGATTTTCGTTTCTCATAAATATACGTCCCATGCATAGAGATAAAAATATCATTCATATGGATTGAACACCTGGTAACCGACATTCACAATATGCATATAAGAATATCCCCATCATTCCGGGATCCTCCTTCGGACATGATATAAATTTCGAAGTACTAAAGCATCCGGTACTTTGGATGGGGCTTGTTGGGCCCGATAGATCTATCTTTAGGATTCGCGTCAATTAGGGTGTCTGTTTCCTAATTCTTAGATTACCAGACTAAAAGGGACATATTCGGTTTAATAATCCAGCCATAAAATGTAGTTTTAAGTACTTGTGTCTATTTCGTAAAACAGTTATAAAAGCAGCGCATGTATTCTCAGTCCCAAAAATATATATTGCAAAAGCATTTAAAAAGGAAGCAAATGAAACTCACCATACTGTATTTCGTAGTAAAAATACATATAACATCATTGAACAAGTGTAAGGTTGGCCTCAGATTCATGAATCCATATTAGTTATATATATTTATATGTTGGTCAATATTTGTCTAACAATTTAAGTTAAGTCATAGTGTACCACAATCTTAATGCTCGAGACTAATATGCAAAAGTCAACAAAAGTCAATTTGACTCAAAATGATTTCCAAAATTTATACATGATTATTATATAATTTAAATATCGTCGTTTTATATTTTTAAATATTTTTAAAAGATTTATTAGAGTAAATAATATAATTCATTTATTAATATATAAAGTTTTATATTAAAATTTATATAATAAATTATACCTTTATATATGTATAAAGTAATAAAATTTATAGAGTTTATTTAATATCATAAGGAGAATAGGATAAGTATTATTAATGTAATTTTATTACACGTAGTAAAATATGTTTGTATCACATATTTATTTGATAAAATAATATCTATAAGTAAACGTTGTATTATTTTGTAATAATAGTTATTATTATCCTATTAATAAAATATTACTATTTAAATTTACTAAGAATGATAATATGATAAAATGATAATTTTAATTAGGATAACTTTAATATTTACGATACTTTTTAATAATAATAGTAATGATTAAAATAATAAAAATGACAATTTTATCTAATTTAATATCTTACAATATTTTAATTTCATCATGATACTTATACCTATTATTTCCTAATCGATTCATTTAATAGCTTTTAAATCGTCTGTTATATCGCGTTCATATTATTGATAATAATAATATTTATATTAATTAAGTGTTACTAATATTAATTCTAATTATAGTAATATTAATGATAATAAATATTATGATGATAATACTAATAACTATTTTTAATGATAATAATAATAATAATACTAATTATACTTTTAACAATAATAACGATAGTGATTAAATAACAGTTTTTGATAACAAAACCTTTTATTGACAATGATAATAATAATAATAATGATAATAATAATAATAATAATTAGATAAAAACTAGAACGACGATAATAACGATGATAATAATAATCATTTTTAATAATAATATAAAAATTCAATTGACTATAACTTCTAATCCATCCGTCAAAACCATTTGGTATCTAAAGGAAAAGTTCATAATTTTTCGCTAGCTTTCCAAGGAGATGCATATCTTATATCTTATCTCAACCGCAGGTGTAACTAATTCAAGATTCAACATAACCTATCTAAGGGCAATATCAAAAGTGCAAGCATACATAATCCTATTTTCTCGAGCACTAGTCAGGGATACACTATTAATATGTAAAAATTAATTTACGAGTACTCACGTATCAATATTGAGATTCAATATTGCAGGAAAGGTACGTAGACGCAACGAAGATGATACACACTAGGTTGACCTCACGAACAACACCCATGAATCATCCCCATGACCTCCATAGCTATAACCCATAATTTCCTTAGCCATATCCTACTCGAAAAACCCGTTTTGAAAATAATGTACTCATGACCTCGTCGTAGTATTTTATGTATAAATAATAATAATACTATAACTAATAATAATAATAATAATAATAATAATAATAATAATAATAATAATAATAATAATAATAATAATAATAATCTTAATATAAATACTTAATATCTACAAAGTAAGAGATTAGATAGAAAGATATATGAATTGTGTGTGTTTGAACTAGTTCATTTATAGTGTTTCCAGCAATCATGCTTCATGAGATCTCATGAGCTCAATTATTAGTTCATAAACACGTTAAATTTTCCTACCGACACTATTTAATTATTATTATATATAAATTAATATTTAATCTATATAATTAATTATATATTATATTATATTTACGAGCATGGTAAAAATATAATTTTTGTTCTAATGACATGGACGTTGTCACTCGACTCATGTCCTGGTTCCGGTTTTTCGAACGACGTTTCGTACGCTAAGAAAACTAGCCTTTTACATTTAGTGACTCGTACCTTTGTCAAAATATAAACTTAGATTATTAGTAAACTATATCACTAAAGATGTATCTTAACAGTGGCGAAACTAGGATTTCAAATCATTGGTGTCGAAAAAAATAATACTTGTATTAAAATATATCAAGTCGCAAAAAATTAGTTGACTAAATATGATTCACTAAAGATATAAAAAATGAAGTTATCATCCGTCACAAAATTTCCTTAAGACTAGTAAAGCCTAAAAATTTAAAGTTGAATGATCAAAAAATTAAGCATGTACTGTAACTTAAGTTTACCCAAAAACTTAAAGACTAGTAAACCATAAAATTTTAGGTAGCGCACTAGAAAATATTTTAATAAGTGATTAATAATTTTAATAGTGATTCACGCTTGACTCTCTCTGGCCTCTACTTCGATGGAAAGAGGGTGAAAACTATTTTGTAAACCTACATCAATTTTTATTTACTATGTATTATTTATTCATTCATTGTCTAGTGTAGTTGAGGCTTCTCAAAATAACGGTTTGCTTAAATATTATACCATATAAAATAGTTGGTCTGTATTTTACGGAGTATTAATAATTAATTTGGGCTATGTTTTTTTTATGTACTCCAATTTCCAGTCCGTCCCCTATAAGTTCCTTGAATGGTTTTTTTTTATTTATTTTTTTTTTTTTTTTGTAAATGGAATGGGTTTCTTAATAAATGGAATGGGTCAAATGCAATAGTCTTAACTTTCTCCTGTGTTAAACTATAAAACTACATGTTAACAAAACCCCATACCCCAAATTGGTGGGATTGGGTATTGTTGTTGTTGTACATGTTAACAAATTTTTTTTTGATGGTGTCAGCTGACCCCATAATACATCATGTGGCTGCGCCACTGTATCTTAATCATTTGAGTGTTTTGGTCATTTACTTTTATAAATCAACTTCTCATTACTCATCTAAGTATATTTAATTCAAAACATTTTATATTTAAGTTAATATTATATTTAATCATTTTGTAAAATATACACATATATATACATATATAACTATATACATATCTATATATCTTTATTTAAAATATGATTTGTTCATAAAAAGATTTACTTAATAATATATTAATTAGTTTTTCAAAACTAAAAATAGTTCAATCGTTTTCGTAATATAACATAAATTGGTATGAATCATTTATGTACTAGCGTTCACTCTAACTTGTTAAATATTCTAATTACTAATCGAATACAAATATCGTTTATTAAATAGTTCGAAACATATACAAACACGTTCTTAATTACACGTTGTGAGTTATTTATTTATATCCAATTACATCATGGATCGTTATTATTTACAACTTGTCAAAAGGTTTCTAAAAAGATTCTAAATTTCAAGATAACGTTAAACCTTCATTCTTATCATAATGACTCAGTAACAATTTGTCAAAAGTGACTCTAAATATTTATAAAATTATATTCATTTAAAGGAAACGTGACACTTTTGTTCTTACATGTAAATCACTTTACCATTTATTCCGAATATTGTTAAAAAGGAAAGATTTCTCAAATCAACGTGGGCCTCATAACAGAAACTCGTAATCATACAATGTATCCGATAAATCAATCATTTGATATTATCTTTTAATCACATCGATAACTATAATAACTTATATTGAAACAAAATATGTTCATGTAAAGTATTATATATCTAATACTTGTTAATGTTTTCACTAATAAGTATATATTATATATACATATCAATATACACATAAATGTTCGTGAATCGCCAGGCATGGTCAAAGGGTATTTGATTACATGAATATAGTTTCAAAGCTTTTGAGACTCAACATTACAGATTTTTGCTTATCGTGTCGAAATCATATAAAGTTTAAAGTTTAAATTTGGTCGGAAATTTCCGGGTCATCACAGTACCTACCCGTTAAAGAAATTTCGTCCCCGAAATTTGATAGAGGTCGTCATGGATAACAATAAGAATGTTTTCATGACAAATATGAGTTGATAAATAGAGTTTTATCATCATTGAGTAATATGGGTAAAATCATTTGATTTTGTGAAGAGTACGAGTGAAGCTATCACGAAAGAGTGAAATGAGTAGGTATAGATTCGTCATATCTTTTGACGTAGATAGGATTGATTTTCAAGTTCAAGAGATTTGGAGAAAATCTTCATAATAAGATTTGATTCTTCAGTAATCAAGGGAATTAGGATTCGCTTTAAATGCGATCATCTGTTTTGATTGATCTATCGGATATCTTACTTTAAATCCACCCCCGTCATTTCCTTACAACTCACACCTTCTATTCTTTCTCCTCAATTCATACTTTATAGTATTTGTTAATATGCTCAATCCCATTCTGATCCTTAATATCTTCTTAACTTTCATATCTGTCATTCTTCTCTTTCATCTACCACCGGAGGATTTTATTTACTTCTACTATTATCTTGGGATTATAGTGTTATTAATTTTCCCGTGCCTTTATGTGGCAATATGTATTGATATGCACGGTTTGTAATTTCTGGGTTGTTGTTGGGTTTTATATCTTCCCTTATATTTCGAATCTCTTTGCCTTTTTATTCTCCTCTCGATCTCTAGTAAAGTGAGTAATGGTCCAGAATTTGTAAGTATAAATTTCAGAATGAACATTGTTAATGTTCTAAGAAGGGAATGGTAATGGCAAGATCTTGATTGGTTAAATTACCAGAATACCCTGGAAAAGACCGAATCATCAAGAAATATTTTCTTGATATTTTAGAGGTTTAAATAGAATACAAGAGTTGTGTAACATGGCACATGATGACGTTAGAGTCTGTGAATCATCACTTTCCATTTAGAAACTCAGCATGACTTACTGTAATATAATCACGTTGATCAAGTGTCATTATATTATACTAACTCATGCATCAGTTTCCAACACTACTTCAAAAACATTCATATTTTAAATTCGAAGGTTCGTAGAATATAGAAACTCAAATAGTTTCCTTTTATGATATAATACGGATAGCGCAGAGAGATAATTAATATCGAATAAGAATATTTATGAAGATATCTTCAGAAATATTGAGGATATTAATAAAGAAAGGTACGATGATATCTTAGGATTTCAAAATCAAATTGTGATGACGAAATTCATTCAAGATGATTTAGAGTGGTTAAGGAGTAAGGTATTCGCTAAAGATTTCATTAGAAACAGAATCATCTAGATTCTTTATGTACAAGTTTAGTCCTTATAATTTGTTCAGAGACTCCTTCGTAGTTTGCTCAATAAATTTTTCAGGTTCAAACTTTTTCTGAGCTTTGCCAACATACAATTCTTTATCATCAACTTTTGGCTGTTGAGGTCGTTTACAGTTTTTGTTGCTTCATTCAACTTTTCAAAATTCAGAGTATTAATTCACAGACTGGGTGCTTTTCAGAATTTCAGAATGGAAGATCATAATTCTAAGAGATAAAGGTTATATGTATACATATAACTGTTGATGTAGAAACGCTACGACATTCAAAATACTGATTGCTGATTCTCGGTATTTGGTATGGTAATTCTCGTTACATGATGCGAATAAGTATATGATAAGACTTCAATAGATAAATATAGTGATTTTTCGGAGAGATTTAAGCCAAGGAGCAACGAGGTTGCTGGTACGTCTGCTGGTAATATGATGGAATATAAAAGGTTCCCCGATAACGAAGACGAAGGCAAACTTATATATCAAGGTTATAATAAGGCTAATTTGAATGAAAGTCGAAGTTGGCTTGCTGGAGCTGTGTCAAAATTAGCTAATTTGAAAAGGAATTGCAAAGTTATTTTCGGTAATAACAACACCAAAGAAGCTAGCACAGATACGTGTTAAACGTTTACTCAGGTTCCTAGTGTTTTAAGGTGTATAACTACATACATCAATCTTTTCTTCCATAGATGAAGTGCGGTTGGTTTATCCTCTCGATTTGAGGTGTTTACAAGAATCATGAATGGTTTGAACGCAGTTTATAATCGTCAAGATACAAATGAGGTTTGAGATGAAATCAAGTGGGAAACTTGAAGAATTGTTTAGTTTCATATGTTATAATCAATATTTTAATTCATTTTAATTATCCAATGTTATTAGTCCACAGTCGATAGTCCACAGTTGATAGTCCAATAATTCATATATAATTTAGTATAGAATATTCGAATTAATTAATACGTATCGTGACCCGTGTACATGTCTCAGACTCGATCACAACTCAAACTATATATATTATTGTAGAATCAACCTCAACCCTGTATAGAGAACTCGATCATTACTGCATATAGAGTGTCTATGGTGATTCCAAATAATATATATAGATGCGTCGATATGATATGTCAAAACCTTGTATACGTGTCCCGGTATTTAAAGTGCGTAAAAATAAATAACAGAAATTAAATGACGATAAATAAAGTGCGTAAAATAAATAACAGAAATTAAATGACGATAAATAAAATTGCGAGAATGTAAATTGCCATAATTAAATTGCGATAAATAAAATGTAATCAGTTAGCTAGGAACAATTAGCTAGGAAGAGTTAGCATGGATTCTTAACAAAATTTTTCGTAGTTAAATTTGTTTGTTTCTATCAAATTTTTATTTCGTCAAATGTTTTCTTCATTATGCCACTTGTTGGATTCTGATAAATCAAAATCCAAATATGAAATTGGATGAAAATGGTTATTCTGTAGTGAACGGATTTGTATAACGGTAGATGTAAGTAGGATAGTAAATGACTGTTGAATCAGTTTTGAAGAATGTACAGTGTAACTTATTAATGTGAATCTTAAATATTCCTCGGGTATTACCTACACGTTAAAATATTTTCACCATTAACAGTTTGTACAATTAAACTTTTAATTACAATCTTTATGAAAGCATATATACGTATATATTTTCTTCAGACGTAATCATGGATTTAATGAGTCAACATGATATTAAACTCATTTGATTTACCGTTAAAACGAGAATATATAATCTCTAAAATATTAAGGATTATATAATCGCCATGTTGAACGAAGATAAATAATGTAGAATGATACGTAGAACGATGATTATACTCGAGGTATAGATTGCGAGGTTGAGACGTGTGATGATGTTGTTGTTGTTGGTACTGGTTATGCTGCTGGTGCTGCTGATGGTGGTACTATTGCTGTCGGTGCTACAAGTGTTGTTGGTGCTGAGGTTGGTGATGATGTTAGTGTAGTAAGTATAGCTTGTAGATCACGCACCATCCTTGTCAGGTTTTCTATCCTACCCTCTATCATTTCTATCCATCCACTCATCTAATTTGATAGATCTTGATTATCAATTCGAAGTTCCCTAACTTCTTCTAATATTCCCCTTCTATTGGTATTCGGAAGTAGAGATTGAATATTTTCTGAGATTGCAGTAATGCGACCTTCGAGGTGGAAAACTTTAGCAAGAAGGATGAATACAGTGTTGCGCATAGGTTCAACGGTGAGTACATCGTTTTCTCCAATGTTAGGAGGTAAGTTTGGTTCGCAGTAGGGCTCGCCTTCTTCATTTCTCCATCGAGTGAGTAAGTCTCGGACCCACCCCCATCTCCTCCAGAAAGAAAAATAACTAAATGGTTGAGGCACTTCTGGTTCATTGACTTCGGAGTCTGCTTCAATATACATCTCGAAATTGCTTCCGGAACTAATGGAATCCAAGCTAGGTGTAGGATCCATCTCTCATGATCAGTTAAAGGGTTTTGATATGAAATGATTTTTGAATATCGAATGATATTCTAATTATATATAGAATATCTATACATACTTCCAAAGATCCCGTAAATTACGGAGAAAATTAAGGAAACGTGTCAAATAAAGTCTACAGTGACAGATACGCTAAGATATAGATTAGTAGATATGCTAAGATATGAATTTTTGTCTATACACTATCCATGCAATCATTGCAGTAAGATGTGTCTAGACTAAGAATGATAAACAGGTAATTTCCTAAGGATGATAAACTGATGATTTCTGACAAAAATGATAAGCAAAATTTTTGACATGCAGACACGGTCAAAGTCCAGACTTACTAATGCATCATAACGATTATCAGTTAGACACACTAATGCAAGACCTGGTTCACTAAGACCACCGCTCTGATACCAACTGTAGAGACCCGTCCTAATCCATCCGGACGAAGTCCATATCGATTATAAATGATTCACAACAGTTGATTACATCGCGAGGTACTTGACCTCTATATGATACATTTTACAAACATTGCATTCATTTTTGAAAAGACAATCTTTCATTACATCGAAAGTTGACAGGTATGCATACCATTTCATAATATATCCAACTATAATTGACTTAATAATAAGCTTGATGAACTCGACGATTCGAATGCAACGTCTTTTGAAATATGCCATGAATGACTCCAAGTAATATATATAAAATGAGCAAATGCACAGCGGAAGATTTCTTTCGTACCTGAGAATAAACGTGCTTTAAAGTGTCAACCAAAAGGTTAGTGAGTTCATTAGTTTATCATAAACATTCGTTTCCATTATTTTAATAGACCACAAGATTTTCGTTTCTCATAAATATACGTCCCCTGCATAGAGACAAA
Source organism: Rutidosis leptorrhynchoides (assembly GCF_046630445.1). NCBI lineage: Eukaryota > Viridiplantae > Streptophyta > Magnoliopsida > Asterales > Asteraceae > Rutidosis > Rutidosis leptorrhynchoides. The sequence goes on from NC_092334.1 coordinate 304,331,428, forward strand.
AATATCATTCATATGGATTGAACACCTGGTAACCGACATTCACAATATGCATATAAGAATATCCCCATCATTCCGGGATCCTCCTTCGGACATGATATAAATTTCGAAGTACTAAAGCATCCGGTACTTTGGATGGGGCTTGTTGGGCCCGATAGATCTATCTTTAGGATTCGCGTCAATTAGGGTGTCTGTTCCCTAATTCTTAGATTACCAGACTAAAAAGGGGCATATTCTGTTTAATAATCCAGCCATAGAATGTAGTTTTAAGTAGTTGTGTCTATTTCGTAAAACAGTTATAAAAGCAGCGCATGTATTCTCAGTCCCAAAAATATATATTGCAAAAGCATTTAAAAAGGGAGCAAATGAAACTCACCATACTGTATTTCGTAGTAAAAATACATATAACATCATTGAACAAGTGTAAGGTTGGCCTCGGATTCACGAACCTATATTAGTTATATATATTTATATGTTGCTCAATATTTGTCTAACAATTTAAGTTAAGTCATAGTGTACCACAATCCTAATTCTCGAGACTAATATGCAAAAGTCAACAAAAGTCAATTTGACTCAAAATGATTTCCAAAATTTATACTTGATTATTATATAATTTAAATATCGTCGTTTTATATTTTTAAATATTTTTAAAAGATTTATTAGAGTAAATAATATAATTCATTTATTAATATATAAAGTTTTATATTAAAATTTATATAATAAATTATACCTTTATATATGTATAAAGTAATAAAATTTATAGAGTTTATTTAATATCATAAGGAGAATAGGATAAGTATTATTAATGTAATTTTATTACACGTAGTAAAATATGTTTGTATCACATATTTATTTGATAAAATAATATCTATAAGTAAACGTTGTATTATTTTGTAATAATAGTTATTATTATCCTATTAATAAAATATTACTATTTAAATTTACTAAGAATGATAATATGATAAAATGATAATTTTAATTAGGATAACTTTAATATTTACGATACTTTTTAATAATAATAGTAATGATAAAAATAATAAAAATGACAATTTTATCTAATTTAATATCTTACAATATTTTAATTTCATCATGATACTTATACCTATTATTTCCTAATCGATTCATTTAATAGCTTTTAAATCGTCTGTTATATCGCGTTCATATTATTGATAATAATAATATTTATATTAATTAAGTGCTACTAATATTAATTCTAATTATAGTAATATTAATGATAATAAATATTATGATGATAATACTAATAACTATTTTTAATGATAATAATAATAATAATACTAATTATACTTTTAACAATAATAACGATAGTGATTAAATAACAGTTTTTGATAACAAAACCTTTTATTGACAATGATAATAATAATAATAATAATAATAATAATAATGATAATAATAATAATAATAATTAGATAAAAACTAGAACGACGATAATAACGACGATAATAATAATCATTTTTAATAATAATACAAAAATTCAATTGACTATAACTTCTAATCCATCCGTCAAAACCATTTGGTATCTAAAGGAAAAGTTCATAATTTTTCGCTAGCTTTCCAAGGAGATGCATATCTTATATCTTATCTCAACCGCAGGTGTAACTAATTCAAGATTCAACATAACCTATCTAAGGGCAATATCAAAAGTGCAAGCATGCATAATCCTATTTTCTCGAGCACTAGTCAGGGATACACTATTAATATGTAAAAATTAATTTACGAGTACTCACGTATCAATATTGAGATTCAATATTGCAGGAAAGGTACGTAGACACAACGGAGATGATACACACTAGGTTGACCTCACGAACAACACCCATGAATCATCCCCATGACCTCCATAGCTATAACCCATAATTTCCTTAGCCATATCCTACTCGAAAAACCCGTTTTGAAAATAATGTACTCATGACCTCGTCGTAGTATTTTATGTATAAATAATAATAATAATAATAATAATAATAATAATAATAATAATAATAATAATAATAATAATAATAATAATAATAATAATAATAATAATAATAATAATAATCTTAATAATAATAATAATAATAATAATAATAATAATAATAATAATAATAATAATAATAATATAAATACTTAATATCTACGAAGTAAGAGATTAGATAGAAAGATATATGAATTGTGTGTGTTTGAACTAGTTCATTTATAGTGTTTCCAGCAATCATGCTTCATGAGATCTCATGAGCTCAATTATTAGCTCATAAACACGTTAAATTTTCCTACTGACACTATTTAATTATTATTATATATAAATTAATATTTAATCTATATAATTAATTATATATTATATTATATTTACGAGCATGGTAAAAATATAATTTTTGTTCTAATGACATGGACGTTGTCACTCGACTCATGTCCTAGTTCCGGTTTTTCGAACGACGTTTCGTACGCTGAGAAAACTAGCCTTTTACGTTTAGTGACTCGTACCCTTGTCAAAATATAAACTTAGATTATTAGTAAACTATATCATTAAAGATGTATCTTAACAGTGGCGAAACTAGGATTTCAAATCATTGGTGTCAAAAAAAATAATACTTGTATTAAAATATATCAAGTCGCAAAAAATTAGTTGACTAAATATGATTCACTAAAGATATAAAAAATGAAGTTATCATCCGTCACAAAATTTCCTTAAGACTAGTAAAGCCTAAAAATTTAAAGTTGAATGATCAAAAAATTAAGCATGTACTGTAACTTAAGTTTACCCAAAAACTTAAAGACTAGTAAACCATAAAATTTTAGGTAGCGCACTAGAAAATATTTTAATAAGTGATTAATAATTTTAATAGTGATTCACGCTTGACTCTCTCCGGCCTCTACTTCGATGGAAAGAGGGTGCAAACTATTTTGTAAACCTACATCAATTTTTATTTACTATGTATTATTTATTCATTCATTGTCCAGTGTAGTTGAGGCTTCTCAAAATAACGGTTTGCTTAAATATTATACCATATAAAATAGTTGGTCTGTATTTTACGGAGTATTAATAATTAATTTGGGCTATGTTTTTTTTATGTACTCCAATTTCCAGTCCGTCCCCTATAAGTTCCTTGAATGGTTTTTTTTTTTTTTTTTTTTTTTTTTTTTTTTTTTTTGTAAATGGAATGGGTTTCTTAATAAATGGAATGGGTCAAATGCAATAGTCTTAACTTTCTCGTGTGTTAAACTATAAAACTACATGTTAACAAAACCCCATACCCCACATTGGTGGGATTGGGTATTGTTGTTGTTGTTGTACATGTTAACAAAATTTTTTTTGATGGTGTCAGCTGACCCCATAATACATCATGTGGCTACGCCACTGTATCTTAATCATTTGAGTGTTTTGGTCATTTACTTTTATAAATCAACTTCTCATTACTCATCTAAGTATATTTAATTCAAAACATTTTATATTTAAGTTAATATTATATTTAATCATTTTGTAAAATATACACATATATATACATATATAACTATATACATATCTATATATCTTTATTTAAAATATGATTTGTTCATAAAAAGATTTACTTAATAATATATTAATTAGTTTTTCAAAACTAAAAATAGTTTAATCGTTTTCGTAATATAACATAAATTGGTATGAATCATTTATGTACTAGCGTTCACTCTAACTTGTTAAATATTCTAATTACTAATCGAATACAAATATCGTTTATTAAATAGTTCAAAACATATACAAACACGTTCTTAATTACACATTGTGAGTTATTTATTTATATCCAATTACATCATGGATCGTTATTATTTACAACTTGTCAAAAGGTTTCTAAAAAGATTCTAAATTTCAAGATAACGTTAAACCTTCATTCTTATCATAATGACTTAGTAACAATTTGTCAAAAGTGACTCTAAATATTTATAAAATTATATTCATTTAAAGGAAACGTGGCACTTTTGTTCTTACATGTAAATCACTTTACCATTTATTCTGAATATTGTTAAAAAGGAAAGATTTCTCAAATCAACGTGGGCCTCATAACAGAAACTCGTAATCATACAATGTATCCGATAAATCAATCATTTGATATTATCTTTTAATCTCATCGATAACTATAATAACTTATATTGAAACAAAATATGTTCATGTAAAGTATTATATATCTAATACTTGTTAATGTTTTCACTAATAAGTATATATTATATATACATATCAATATACACATAAATGTTCGTGAATCGCCAGGCACGGTCAAAGGGTATTTGATTACATGAATATAGTTTCAAAGCTTTTGGGACTCAACATTACAGATTTTTGCTTATCGTGTCGAAATCATATAAATATTAAAGTTTAAATTTGGTCGGAAATTTCCGGGTCATCACAATGTGCATGTTATATCGATGAATGCATAATTAAATATAAAGTTTTACACAATAAAGGAAAAAAAGAAATCCCACATGCACAAAGACTTTATCAGCCACAATTTGTCTATCTATGCCGACACTCTAGGGACATGACTTTAATGTATTCCACAACTAAATTGTATGGATAAAGTTGGTTTACTTATTGTGCTACTGATATGAATTAATAATTGTGAAACATAAAACTATTAAATTACAAAATCAACTGCATTATAAGTTTATTAGTGACAAAATCCCCAAGCCCTTAACATCGAATAAAAACCATCTATTTGTTACATGTATTAACTTTTAAGATAGGTTAATGTTTATATAACATATAGGTCAACATAATGTAGTTTTTTATTATAAAACTCATATCATAAATATATTAGCAACTAAGTTTATTATGAATATCCAAAATAGTCGAGGGGTAATTGAATCCATATAAACAGTTCAAAAATTTTGAGGCTCAGTTTAACAGACTTAGCTTATCGTCTCAGAATTATTAAATCATATAAAGATTTGGTTCAAAATAAGTCAAAATTTTCTGGGTCATGACATCAACAATGAATGTTTGTTTTCTGCCTTTCTAAGCAATGTGGAACCTCACTCAGCTCATGAGGCTCTCAAAGATCCCGACTGGTCAATCGCCATACAAGAAAAAATTCATCAATTTGATTGTCTTAAAGTATGAGAACTTGTACCACGTTCGACTGATAAAGCAATCATTGACACCAAGTGGATCTTCAAAAAAAAAAAAAGGACTCTCACGGCATTGTCATTCGCAACAAAGCACGTATAGTTGCTAAAGGATATCAAAAATAGGAAGGCATTGACTATGACAAAACATTTGCTCCCGTAGCACGTATAGAAGCCATCTGATTGTTCCTGTCCTATGCTGCACACAAGCGGTTTACATTCTATTAAATGGATGTAAAAACTGCTTTCCAGAAAGAAGTGTAATATGATCATAACGGACAGTTTTATTTATGCGGTGTTGTCAGCCCGCAAGGCATCGGAATCATCTAATCAAAGAGGGAGTAGGTAGTTTTAAATTTATATTCAGTGGGGACTAAATCGTAATACCTCGTGTTATGAGTAAGGGAAGTATGACCTAGGTTCGTATTTTTAAGATATCACTATACTGTATTTCATAGTAATTATGCATATGACAGCAATGAACAAGTGCAAGGTTGGCCTCGGATTCACGAACCTATATTAAGTATATATATTTATATGTTGGTCAATATTTGTCTAACAAATTAGGTCAGGTCATAGTGTATCACAATCCTAATGCTCGAGATCGATATGCAAAAGTCAACAAAAGTCAATTTGACCCAAAATGATTTACAAAAAAAAAAAAATTATACATGTTTATTATGTAACTTAAATAGTCGTTTTATATATTTAAATATATTTATCAGATTTTATTAGAGTAAAATAATACAAGTCATTTATTTATAAAGAAAAACGTATATTAAAATTTTATATGTGATAAAAATATGCTTTATATATCTTAAGTAATATAGTTTATATAGTTCACTTAATATCATAAAAATATAGTAGTACGTATTATTATACTGCGTGTGGTAAAAATATCTTTGTATCACATATTTATTTGATAAGATAATATTGATAATAATAATAATAAATAAAAGTTGTATTATTTTGTAATAATAATAATTATTATTCTACTAATAATAATAATAATATTTATATTTACTAATGATGATAATAATTATAATATTATTCTAATCATGATAATTTTAATAATAACGATACTTTTTATTATTAACTGTAATAATAATAATATTTTATAAAAATAATAATTCTATTCAAAATGATAATTTTTAATAATAATAATAATACTAAAATGATAATAATAATGATATTTTATAATAACAATGATATTTCTATTAAAATGATAATTTAAAAAAAATGATAGTTTTAATATTAATGATACTTTTAATAATAATGATAATGATAAAAATAATATAATTATAGTTTTGATGAAAATATTAATTATTTTAATAATAATAATAATAATAATAATAATAATAATAATAATAATAATAATAATAATAATAATAATAATATTAATAATAATGATAATATTAATAATAACCTTAATGATAATAACGATAGTAATAACAATAACAATTTTTAATGATAATACTTATATTAATAATGATAATGATAATAATAATAACAATATTAATTATTAGATAATAATAATAATGAAGATAATAACGATGATAATGATAACGATAACGATAACGATAACAATAATGACGATCGTAATAATAATAATCATTTTAATAATAATACTAAAATTAAAGATAATTCAGTTGACTATATCTTTTAAACCGTTCATCGAAACCATACGCTTTCTAAATGAAAAGTTATTAATTTTTCGACAGCTTTCCAATGACATGCATATCATATACCTTGTATTAGTAATATATGTATTAAATTCATGATTTACCATATACTATATAATGACAAAAATAAACATACAAGCATGCATAATCCTAAATACTCGAGCACTAGTCAGAGATACACTATTAATATATAAAAGATAAGATAAGATATGAATGCTCACGTATCAATATTGAGATTCAATATTGCAGGAAAGTACGTAGACGCAACGGAGATGATCAACACTAGGTTTGACTCATGAGTAATACCCCCGAACAATACCCATAACCTCCATAGCTATAACCCATAATCTCCTTAGCTCTATCCCGCTCGAAATACCCATTTTGAAATAACTCACACATGACCTTGTCGTAATATTTTATGTAATAATAATACTAATAATAATACAACTTGATAATAATACTAAGATTAATAATAACCTTATTAATAATAATAATAATATTATTATTTATATATATATATATATATATATATATATATATATATATATATATATATATATATATATATATATATATATATATATATATATATATATATATATATATATATATATATATATATATATATTTACCGAGAGAGTTGAGAAAGATAGATAAGAGATGTATGTGCCTGGAACCAGAAATCGACGAGCTTTATACAAGTTTCCTGAAAATAGACCCCATGCAATCGCATGGTTACTCAGGCATTGCATGGCAAGCTGGCTCACACCCAAAACCAATTTAAATGTGAGCTGCTACGTTATTTTAATATATATATATATATATATATATATATATATATATATATATATATATATATATATATATATATATATATATATATATATATATATTTAATTTATATAATTAATTATATATTATATTATATTTATATGCATAGTTGACTTGTAATTTTTGTTCCGATGACTCGTACGTTATCGCTCAACTCATGTCCCATTTTTGGTTTTTCGAATAACATTTCATACGTTTAGAAAACTGGTACTTTACATTTCGTGACTCGTACCCTTGTCAAAATATAGACTAAAATTATTGATAACTCATATTACACGAAGTGTAACTTATACATGTGAGTGTTTTGATCATTTACTTCTATAAATCGACATCTCGTTATATATACATATGATAATATAATTTTAAATCAAAACATTTTGTATCTAATTATATTAAATCACTTTGTAAAGTATATATATATATATTTATACTTATATTAAAAATATAAATTCGTACATATCGTATGTAATTGAAATATCTATTTAATAATATAATATTTAGTTTTTCAAAACTATTTATATTTCAAAGTTTATTTTAGAATCGATTAAATAATAGAAATTATTATATCATATAACATTTATATTTTAAATCATATAATTTATTCATGCATCAAATTCTCATAAGTTAACTTATCTAAATATCAATTGATTCAATAATCGAATACTAATATCGTTTATTAAATAATTAAAAATATATATAAACACGTTTTTAATTACACGTTGGAAGTTATATATATATATATATATATATATATATATATATATATATATATATATATATATATATATATATATATATATATATATATATATATATTCAATTAAATTACGGACCGTTATCATTTATAACTTGTCAAAAGGTTTCTAGAAAGATTCTAATTTTTAAGATAACATTAAAACCTTTATCCTTATTAAAATGACTCGGTAACAATTTGTCAAAAGTGATTCTAGACATTTATAAAGGTATATTCCTTTTTAAAGAAGACGTGACACTCAAATCATTGTATATAATTTCTAAAATTTATAACAGTAAAAGATAATGATAATAACTTTAATAATTTACTTCTTGACATATTGTAAAATGTACAAATCTTTCGAAACATATCGTAGTACGTTTTATATCTATTAATTGTATTTGAAACCACCTATATATAAGCTCAATATACTTGTCTATATATATATATATATATATATATATATATATATATATATATATATATATATATATATATATATGTGTGTATATATATATACACACACACACGTTTCACATAACACTTTTTATTACGTAGACGTTTATCTATAACGAATAAGTATAATATTATATGCTTAATATTTTGCTAACGTTTACAAGTCATAAAATAGATTTCCTAATATAGTTACATTTCAATCAAACCGTTTAATATTTTGTTAATATTTCTCAATTTAATAATTACACATATGTATATAATCATACATATCTATTTACACATAATTGTTCGTGAATCGTCAAGAGTAGTCGAAGGGTAATTGATTACATGAACATAGTTCAAAGTTTTTGAGATTTCCACCTTACAGAGTTTGCTTATCGTGTCGGAAATGTGACAACCCGGAAATTTCTGACCAAATTTAAACTTTATCTTTATATTATTCCGACACGATAAGCAAAGTTTGTTAAGTTAAATCTCAAGATTTTTAAACTGTGTTCATATATTCATTTTAACCTCGACCAAATTCCGACGATTCACGAACCATTATATAAATGGATATGATTATATATATATGTATATATATTATAACTTGAGAATATTAACAAAGTATTAAACGTATAATACTTTACATGAACATATTTGTTTCAATATATTTATCGATGGAATTAAAAGATGATATCAAATGATTGAGTTATCAAGATACATTATGACATGATTTACGTGTCTCTGTTGAGAGGTCCACTTTGATTTAGGAAACTTTTCATTTTTAACGATATTCGGAATAATTGGTAAAGTGATTTTACAAATTGAAATAAAGTGTCATTAACGTGAGTTAGTAAAAAGTTGGTGGAGATTCCCATTTAATTTTTAAAAGCATACTTTACAGTGATTGCCTCGTGACCCTGAGTAAATTAACTATTTAGTTTTTATAATACTAAAAACATTATTTGATATAATAACTTTTATTATTTAAATGAGCTTAAATTATATAAAATGGACTTTGAAATATAACTGGTTTTGAAAACCAAATAAATATTCCAATTATATATATAAATTATATTCCTAAATAAAGATATATATATATATATATATATATATATATATATATATATATATATATATATATATATATATATATATACATATATATTTTACAATGTAATATTAATATAGTTATAAAACGTTTTGATTTAAGTAATATTTTAAATATATTATTAAATATATTTTAACAAACAACGAGAAGTTGATTTATAGAAGTAAATGACCAAAACACCCAAATGTATAAGTTATACTTTGTGTAATATAGTTTATCAATGATTTAAGGTTATATTTTCACAAGGGTACAAGTCACGAAATGTAAAGTACAAGTTTTCTAAGCGTACGAAATGTCGTTCGAAAAATCGGAATCGAGTCATAAACCATTTTCCAACGTATGTCTCAACGGAACTAAAGTTACAAGTTAACTATGCACGTAAATATAATATTATATATAATTAATTATATATATTATATATATATATTATATATATATAAACCGTCGGCAGAAAAATGATAATACGAATGAGCTATCAAGGGGAGCTCCGCGATTGTGGGACCTTTGCTCATGAGACCTCCGCGATTGCAGAATGATGGATTTCAGGTTTGTCACGACCCGAAAAATTTCGACTAATTTTAAACCAAACTCTCGATACGATTTAATATTTTGACAAGATAAGCCAAGTCTGTTAGGATTAGTCTCAAAAATTTTGAACTGTTTCATATATTCAATTGACATTCGACTGTTCTCGATGGGTTACGAATAACTATTTGTAAATAGATACATATATATTTAAATATAAATATATATATATATATATATATATATATATATATATATATATATATATATATATATATATATATATATATATATATATATATAATTTGAAGTATTATTTGAAATAGTATATGATTTAATTGTAGGAAATAAATATGTAAAATAATATGCGATATAATAAAAACTATTATGTTATCAAATATATATATATATATATATATATATATATATATATATATATATATATATATATATATATATATATATATATATATATATTTATATTTATATATAAATATTACTTGTAAATATATAATATTATATTTATTTGTTTAAAAGATATAATTAATATATTATTTATTTAAACTTGTTAATTAGGATTGGTTATATACGTAGATAGTGTATATTGAAAATGAATGGTTTCGAGTAGATTTAGTAAACAATTGTGATACTCGATTGACATTTAGTTAAGGTTCATATAAATCTAAAACGTATATATGAAAGGTTCAAAATAAAAGTTGAACTGTAATTCGATTACAAAGATTATATGTTTGACAGAAATATTTTTTTTTACCTTTTTAGTTTGAATATTAATACTCCGTACACATTATTTGGTACATAAAATAAAAAATTACTGAACCTTTTTGATCAGGTTTCAAACAGTTAATGAGTGGAATAATTAATTATATTTAACATAAAATTTTAGGATTTTTAGGAACAATTTTATCCGTAACTGTTTAGCAATAGACACGATATAATTGGATGTCAACACTGAATACTCCAAATCTCCGGATGCTAATTACATCAAATAATATTATTGATTGTTCTTTACTATTATTGATTGAATCTTTACAGCTAGCACTTTAAATTTATATATACACGTGTATAGGTGTTAACAAACACACTACTTGTTTACTAACTTGACTACTACTTCCTATTTCTAATCTTGTGCCAACCTCCTACTTTATATTTTTGTTTCTATATTATACGGAGTATATCTATAAACACATGTTATACATATATATACATATATATGCTTAAACAAGCTTGAGAGACTCTTAACACAAAAACAACAAAGCCTTAACCTTCTATCACCTCTTCATCACCTCACCACCCATCAATCGCCATAACCACCGGCAACAATCTCCATCGAGTACCACCACCGTACATCACCTGCAAAGCACCACCATAACTTGAAACCCGGCTACCACGACCACCTCAACCTTCGGTCTTCACCCTCGAACAACCACACGAACCATATCACCACCTATCACCACCGTGAGCCACCTAAATGACCCTACTCTCTCTCTCTCCTATCTCTCTCTAAATTTATGTTCGTAAGGCACAACAAGAACCACCACGACCTACTCATATTACTGATGCTGCTATAATTCAAGTTTCTTGTTTCTATTCAACTAGCCACCACCACCGAGAGTTCATCACAACCTTCCACCATACATTTTTTTTATGTGACCACACCCACAAGAACACTTAAACCACCACTCCTTTCATCATCCACCACGACATCACCATGACCACCGACTTCCCCATAGCAACACCACCACCCAACACCTACAACCATCGTCACCTTGCCTTCCTTCTTCATCATCGAGCCATTGTTACAACATAATAAACCGCCACCATCACGTTATCAAGACTGTTGCTATTGTTGGCCATTTAGGTGCCTGTTAGTGACCGAAGTAAACCACCGCTACAGCTCGACTCCATATTTTTTTAAGAACAATGATTATATATATATTAAATGATTATGGCAAGATGAATAATGAAAGTGATGGAATAATAAAGAAGGATAAAGTTAAAGTGATTCTGATTGTTGCTCAATCCTAATCAATTAAAACAGGAAATAAGATATAAATGAATTCCTTTAAAAACAACCGGGCCATGTACACTAGATTGGGCTGAGGATTTACGTTTCAAGTTGGGCCGCAATGTTTAAACAGTTGGGCCGAAGTAATGTGGGCTATGATGATGAATAAGAAAAACCGATTGTGATTAGATAATAAATCATGAAGATTCGATGATGATTTGTTAAACGAATGATTTACGAATATGATTATATTTTGAATATGATAAGATGATACATGATATTGATGATGTTCAGTGAAGATCATAAACATGATGATTAGGATGTTATGATTAAGTGGTGATGAAGATTTAAGTGGTGATGATAAATCGTTTCGTACGGGTTAAATAATTAACAACGCGAGTTAAAATCGAAAAAGCTATAGTAGAGCAGTGGTTAAGGAGTGTTTTGGGTTCGAGCTTGAACTGTGGCTATTCCTTTTAAAAGCTTATTTTGAAAGGTAGTCTTATTATTATTTTAAAATTATTATTATTATTATTATTCACTGTTATTAAAATTAACATTTTTATTAAAAAGTATTATGTTTATTAAAGTTATCATTTTATCATTTATACTAAAAGTATCATTTTTTTAACTCTATTATCATTATTATTATTTTTATCATTACTAATATTATTTTAATATTATTATAATTTTAGCAAACAAATGATATAGATATATATACAAAAATATATTCAATACATATAATATACAAAATTCATATTTTTATATATAAAATGAATATAAGAAACATATAGGTTATTAAAATAATAGTTGCAATTAATTAAAATAACATATAAATTATTATTATAACAAGTATAGTAATTAATATTAATATATATATACTTGTTTACTTGTTAGTATATGTGTTAATAAATATAATTGATATAGGTTTGTGAATCTGAGGTCAAGCCTATACTTGTTAAATGCTGTCATATGTATTTTTACTACAAAATACAGTATGGTGAGTTTCATTTGCTCCCTTTTTAATTTCTTTCGCAATATATATTTTTGGGCTGAGAATACATGCGCTGCTTTTATGTTTGACAAAATAGACACAAGTAATTAAAAATATATTCTACGTTGAGTTGTACCACTGGCATACTTCTCTGTAGCTTGGTAACTACTATTTACATAGGTATTGTAAACGCGAATCCTGTTGATAGATCTATCGGGCCTGACAACCCCAACCGGGCTGGACGACCAGTATTCAACGATTGCACAGTACTTCGTTTTGGTGACTACACTTGGTACGGTGTAGTGAGATTTCATAATAAAGGGAATATGCGACGTTGATTAAATGTTAAGTATGGTTACCAAGTGCTCAACCATTTAGAATATGATTATTAAAAACATTTTTACATATATGAAATCTTGTGGTCTATTAATATATTGAAATGATTGTTATGATAAACTAATGAACTCACCAACCTTTTGGTTGACACTTTAAAGTATGTTTATTCTCAGGTACGAATTAAGTCTTCCGCTGTGCATTTGCTCAATTTAAGGACATTACTTGGAGTCGATCATCGCAATGAGACCAAATATTGATGACTTCATCCAGGTGGGTAAGGACGGGTCCTCACAAGGTTCGGGCTATAAAGCTCGATCATTTCTCTGCTCGATTCATCCTCAATCTCTCTATTCTATTGTATACTCCGTAAATATTTATTTATTTTATTTTTATTATTATTATTATTATTATCATTAAAGATTAGTATTATTAACCTGCCGATATTAATATTAGTAGTATTATTATTATTAGTATGATACATAAAATACTACGACGAGGTCATGAGCGAGTCATTTCAAAACGAGTTTTTCGACCGAGATAGAGCTAAGGAAATTATGGGTTATAGCTATGGAGGTTATGGGTATTATTCGGGGGTATGCTCGTGAGGTCAATCTAGTGTTTATCATCTCCGTTGCGTCTACGTACTTTCCTGCAATATTGAATCATAATGATACGTGAGCACTTATATCTTATCTTTTATATATTAATAGTGTATCCCTGACTAGTGCTCGAGAATATATAATTATGCATGCTTGTATGATTATTTTCTTCGTTAAATAGTTTATGATAAATCACGAATATAATACATATGCTACTGAGATAAGGTATATGATATGCATGTCGTTGAAAGCTGTCGAAAAATTATTAACTTTTCATTTAGAAGTCGTGTGGTTTCGATGAACGGATTAAAAGATATGACCAACTGAATTATCATTAATTTTCGTATTATTATTAAAAAATGATTATTATTATTATTATTATTATTATTATTATTATTATTATTATTATTATTATTATTATTATTATTATTATTATTATTATTATTGTTATTATTATTATTACTATCATCGTTATTATCGTCGTTATTATTATCTAATAATAATAATAATAATAATAATAATAATAATAATAATAATAATAATAATTATTATTATTATTATTATTATTATTATTATTATCATCATTATCATTATTAATATAAGTATTATCATTAAAAATTGTTATTTCTATTATTATTACTATCGTTATTATTATTAAAGTTATTATTAATATTATCATTATTATTATTATTATTATTATTATTATTATTAAAATAATTAATATTTTTATCAAAACTATCATTTTATTATTTTTATCGTTATTATTATTAAAAGTGTCATTAATATTAAAACTATCATTTTTATTAAAATTATGATTTTAATAGAAATATCATTGTTATTATTAAATATCATTATTATTATCATTTTAGTATTATTATTATTAAAAATTATCATTTTGAATAGAATTATTATTTTTATAAAATATTATTATTATTACAATTAATAATAAAAAGTATCGTTATTATTAAAATTATCATGATTAGAATAATCATTTTAAAATATAAATATTGTTATTGTTATTATTAGTAGAATAATAATTATTATTATTATTACAAAATAATACAACTTTTACTCATTATTATTATTATCAATATTACTTTATCGAATAAATATGTGATACAAAGATATTTTTTTACCACACATAATATAATTACATTAATAATACATACAACTATATTTTTATGATATTAAGTGAATTTAATAACTTTTATTACTTGAGATATATATAAATATATATATATATATATATATATATATATATATATATATATATATATTTTTTATCATATATAAATTTTAATATAAATTTTATTAATAAATGACTTGTATTAATTACTCTAATAAAATCTGATAAATATATGTAAATACATATAACGACTATATTTAAATTATATAATAAACATGTATAAATTTTGGAAGCCATTTTGGCTCAAATTGACTTTTGTTGACTTTTGCATGATAATCTCGAGCATTAGGATTGTGATACACTATGACTTGACCTAAATTGTTAGACAGATATTGACCAACGTATAAATATATATAATTAATATAGGTTGGTGAACCCGAGGCCAAACCTGCACTTGTTTAGTGCCGTCATTTGCATTATTGCTACAAAATACAGTATTGTGAGTTTCATTTGCTCCCTTTTTAAATGCTTTTGCAATATATATTTTTGAGACTGAGAATACATGCGCTGTTTTATAAATGTTTTACGAAATAGACACAAGTAATCGAAACTACATTCTATGGTTGGATTATCGAAATCGAATATCGCCCCTTTTAGCTTGGTAGCCTAAGAATTAGGGAAATGGCCCCTAATTGACGCGAATCCTAAAAATAGATCTATGGATCCTGACAAGTCCCATTCAGGTTACAAATGTTTTAGTACTTCGGCGATATATACTGATTGCGACGGCTGGTATATAGCATGCAGTTTGCGAAATGCCTGTATGTGGGGGATATTCTATATGCATCCTGTCAGTTCGGTTATCAAGCGTTCACCATATGAATGAATTTTTAATTCGCGGGTTACACGTATTATTTTTGTACTCGAGTTATGTGTACAATTAAATATCTGGAAATCTTGTGGTCTATTAAAATGATGAATATGAATGATTATGATAAACTAATGATCTCACCGACCTTTTGGTTGACACTTGAAAGCATGTTTATTCTCAGGTATTAAAGAAATCTTCCACTGTGCATTTGCTCATTTTAAAGATATTACTTGGAGTCATTATGGCATATTTCAAAAGATGTTGCATTTAAGTCGTTGAGTTCAATAAAGATTATTATTAAGTAAATGACAGATTAGGTCATTTATAGTTTGAATATTATGAAATGGTATGCATGCCTGTCAACTTTCATTGTAATGGAAGGTTGTCTTTTGAAAACGAATGCAATATTTGTAAAATATACCATATAGAGGTCAAAACCCTCGCAATGTAACCATATGTTATTGTATTCGCCCTTATGGATTAGGACGGGTCATTTCATGTGGTATCAGAGCGGTGGTCTTAGCGAACCAGGTCTTGCATTAGTGTGTCTAACTGATAGTTATTAAGATGCATTAGTGAGTCTGGACTTCGACCTTAGCTGCATGTCAAAAAGTTTTGCTTATAATTTCTTGTCGAAAAATTACATGCTTATCATTCTTAGTCTAGACACATTTTGCTGTATTGATTGCATGAATACTGTATAGACAAAATTCATATCTTAGCGTATCTATTACTGTAAACTTTGCCTGACATATTCCGTAAATTCCTCCGTAATCTACGAAATCTTTTGTTCTATATATATAGATATTCTATGTAATTAGAATACCATCCGAAAGCCAGAAAATAATTTCATATCAAAAATTCTTTATTCAATCGTACGAAATGGAACTCGCCACTAGTTCAAGTCCCTCGGATTCCGATATGGAGTTTCACTCGAGCTCCGAAAGCAGTGTGACCAGAACGGATCAACCAATCAGCCATCATCTATTTTGGATGAATTGGGGATGGGTTCGTAGTCTACTTAATCATTAGAGACAAGAAAAAGGTGATCCCTTCCATTCACCACATTGCCCTCTTGGCGATGAACCTGAAGCACTTACCGGCGAACCTATCTGAAACACCATTTTCTCTCTCATTTCTAGAGTATCTCGTCATGATTATATACTATCTCAGATTCTAGATCTTATTCATCCACTCGTTCGAACCAACAACCACCCCGGTGTAATAGAAGAAGTTAACGAGCTTCGCACTCGGGTAGTGGCTTTGGAGAATATGGTGCAAAGGTTACAAGCACTAGCAGCATCACCGACATCAGCAGTACCACCATCATCAACATCAACAGTACCATTACCACCTCCAACAACATCCGCATCGCAAGCCCCAACATCACAATCTGTTCCACGAGCACCGACGTCACACGCCCTGTAGATACCAAAGAATACCAACAACAACAAACGATGAAGCATTGATTCGCAACTTCATCGAAGAAATATTCTGCAGAGAATATGTAGTTTCTAAAAGTTTTAGAGATTATTTATTCTAGTTCTAATTATAAACCAGATGAGTGAGTGAATAGAAATGAGAAAATGAAACCCTGACTGAAATGGTGCACGATTTACAAGCTAGATTTGTTTTACCAGCAGCATCAACAGTACCGTTAGCATCATTAGCACTGTTAGTACCGTCAGCATCGTCAACACTAACAACACCTGTAGCACCACAGGTTACACAGCTCCATAATCATCGGCGATATCGACATTACAATCAGTAATGGGTATGTTGAAATAACAAGTTATGAAGTATTAACCCATTTCCACTGAAGAATTTATATGTATATCTTATATATATAAATCTTGAAATCATAATATATCTTTCCTTACTAAGCTACTATGTATGAATTAAATAAGGGTAGATACTACTCGATTAATTCATATTACTAATATGCAATGATGTACATTCTTCGTTAACGACTTAACCATTGTTAACTACAATCTCTGTCTCAAACTCAATGAATTCTAATTCATAATAAATCAAGTGTATTAATCAATTGCATGTTTGATTTTACACTTTCATCTTCGATGTACTCGAAACTTTCTAGATAACATCATTCGTTCCTTGTGAAGTTCACAAGAATTCCACGGACACCAACATCATTCACCGAGTAAATATCAATAAAAAATGAATAATGAAGTATTGATTCATAATTTCATTTACATTGATGTGATAATCCACGAAAATTACGAATTTTCTAAAGTTTTAGAGATTATTCATTTCTAGTTCCAGCTGAAAATCAAATGTGCTTAATATGATATTAACTCATTATATCTGTATTACATTTGAAGAAAATATACATATTAATATTTTCATAAAAATTGTAATAAAATTCTCTCGTACAAAAGATTACTTGTGAAATTTGTTTTTAATGGGTAGGTAATACCTGAGAGATATATAAATTCACAATTAAAATGTTACATTCTTCGATTCTGATTCAGAAATTATTAACTATACTCACTACTTTCACAACTATACATTCCTTCATAGAAATCAATAATTTGCATCCAAATTCAATTACATATTCTGATTTTGATAGAATAGAATTCAAAATCAAGATATAACCGTTACCATCACTCTTAGATTCCTATATCTTTCAAAGCTATACTTTGACTTCAAAGCTGTGCTAGAACATCATAGAACCCAGAAAAATATTTGTATCATTCAAAATCCTAGAACATCATATGTATATTAACGATTACAATCTGTGTTCAAACCCCTCGAAATTCCTGAAGACAGTTTAAATAATGAACAATCGAGATGATGATCCAACCACATGTTACCCACAGTCATGTCCCTGAAAAAAAAAACTCTCAAAACCAAAGTCATAGTTTAACACGTATCTGTGTCAGACCTTTTGGCATTTATTACCAAAAATAACTTTTCAATCCCTTTTCAAAATAGACAGTTTTGTCATAGCTCTAGCAAAACAACTTCAATTGTTCAATCGAATAAGCCTTATTATAATGATTACCCCTTCATCATTGTTACCGGGGAACCTTTTATATCTCGCCACATTAGTAGTAAACTTACCAGCAATTCCATTGATCTTTAAGCCTCTCCGAAAAATCATTATACTTATTCATTGAAACCCTATCATGTACTCATATGCATCTTGTAATAATAGTTGCCATACCAAAAAGCTTGAATCATTATTCTCGAGTTTTGCAGCAAATCTACGCCAACAGTTATATATATACATATAACGTTTATCTTCTAGACTTACATACTTCGAATGTGAAGTTTCTGAAAAACACCCTAAACTGTGAACTAGTTCTCAAAAATTTGAAAAAAATTGATGATGCAGCAAAAACTGTAAACGACCTTAATAGTAAAAAGTTTGATGATAAAGAATAGTGTGTTGGCAAAGCTCAGAAAAAGAGAAGGTTTGGAACTGGAAAATGGATTGAGCAAACCATGAAGAAGGCTGTGGACAAATCACAAAAATGAAATCTACCTTCAAAGAATCCAAATGATTCAATGTCTGCTGAAACCATTAATGAATACCTTGCTCCTGACTCTAAACCCTTGCGAACGATATTCCTCATCATCCTCTGATCTTAGATATTATAAGATATCATCGTATCTTTCATTATAAATATTCTCAATATTTCTGAAGATATTTTCATAACTATTCTTATCTGAAATCATTTATCCCTTCGCACTATCAGTGTTACATCATAAAGGAAACTGCTTAGTTTCTATATTCTGTAAACCTTCGAGTTTAAATTATGAATGTTTTTGGATTAGTGTTGGGAACTGAAGCATGAGTTAGTATAATATAATGACACTTGATCAACGTGATTATATTATAGTAAGTCATGTTGAGTTTCTAAATGGAACGTGATGATTCAAAGATCATAACGTCATCATGTGCCATGTTACACGACTCTTGTATTCTACTTCTAAACATATCAAGAAAATATTTTTCTTGATGATTCGGCCTTTTCCAAGGTATTCTGATAATTTGACAAATCAAGATCGTGCCATTACAATTTCCTTCTTAGAACATTAATTATGTTCATTCCGAAATTCATACCTACGAATTCTGGACCATTATCCGCTTAACTTAAAGTCGGGAAGAGAAAACAAAAGAATGAAGCTCCAAAATAAAAATGGGAGTATAAATCGCAGCAAATAGGAGAGAGCATTAACTGTGGATGTCAATGATTATAGAAAGATAGAAGCATGGACTTCGAAAAAATAAGGAAAGATATAAAGCCCGACATCAACACATAAATTACAAACCGTGTATATCAATACGTATTGCAACGTAAAGACACGGGAGAATAAAAAACACTATAACCCTAAGGTAATAGTAAAAGTAAATAAAATCCTCCGGTGGTAGATGAAAGATAAGAATGACGGATATGAAAGTTAGGAGTATATCAAGGATCAGAACGGGATGGAGCATATTGATGACTGATTTAAGGTATGAATTGAGGGAGAAAGAAAAGAAAGTATGAGCTGTGGAAATAAGGAAACGAAGAGGGTGGTTTTATAGTAAGATATCAGACAGATCAATCGAGACAGATCATCGCATTTAATCAAAGAAGATCCTAATTTCCTTAATTACCGAAGAATCAAATCTTATTACGAAGATTTTCTCTAAATCCCTTAAACTCCGGAAATCAATCCTATCTACGTCAAAAGACATGACGAATCTACATTTATTCATTTCACTCTTTTGTGATAACTTCACTCGTACTCTTCACAAAATCGAATTGTTTTATCTATATTACTCAATAATGATAAAACTCTAATTTTCAGCTCATATGCGTCATGAAAACATACTTAATGTCAGCCATGACCATCCTAATCAAATTTCGGGACGAAATTTCTTTAACGGGTAGGTACTGTGACAACCCGGAAATTTCCGACCAAATTTAAACTTTATCTTTATATTATTCCGACACGATAAGCAAAGTTTATATCTTTATGATATACGGTTTGTAATTTCTGGTTTGCTCTTAGGTTTTGTATCTTCCCTTATATTTCGATGTCTCTGCTTCTATCTTTCTATAATCACTGACATCCACAGTTAATGTTTTCTCCTATTTGCTGTGATTTATGCTCCAATTTCTATTTCGGAGCTTCATTCTTTTGTTTTCTCTTATTGCCATTAAGCACCGCATGTAATCGTCCAGAATTCGTAGATATGAATTTTGAAATGAACATGGTTAATGTTCTAAGAAAGAAATTGTAATGGCACGATCTTTATTTGTCAAATTACCAGAATACCTCGGAAAAGACCGAATCAACAAGAAAATATTTTCTTAATATGTTTAGAGTTTAAGTAGAATACAAGAGTCGTGTAACATGGCACATGATGATGTTATGATCTGTGAATCATCACGTTCCATTTAGAAACTCAGCATGACTTACTGTAATATAATCACGTTGATCAAGTGTCATTATATTATACTAAATCATGCTTCATTTCCCAACACTACAAAAACATTCATATTTTAAACTCGAAGGTTTCAGAATTTAGAAACTAAAATAGTTTCTTTTATGATGTAACACAGATAGCGCGAAGAGGTAAATGATTTCGGATAACAATAGTTATGAAGATATCTTCAGAAATATCGAAGATATTTATAATGAAAGATATGATGATATCTTAGAATTTCTAAGATCGATGGATGATGATGAAGATTTGTCCGTAAAGGTTTAGAGTCAGAGTAAGGTATTCGCTAAAGACTTTAGCAGACACTAAATCATTTGGATTCTTTGAAGGCAGATTTAGTCATTGTGATTTGTCCACAGCCTCCTTCATGGTTTGCTCAATCCATTTTCCAGTTTCAAACCCTCTCTTTTTCTGAGCTTTACCAACACACTATTCTTTATCATCAAACTTTTAACTGTTACGGCTGTCTACAATTTCTGCTGCTTCATTCTACTTTTCCAAAAATTTGGAGAACTAATTCGTAGATTGGGGTGTTTTTCAGAAACTTCACATTCAAAGTATGTAAGTCTTGGAGATAAACGTTATATGTATATATATAACTGTTGGCGTAAAATTGCTGCGAAATTCGAGAATAATGATGCAAGCTTTTTGGTATGGTAACTACCATTACAAGATGCAGATGAATACATGATAGGGTTTCAATGAATAATTATCGTGATTTTTTGGAGAGGCTTAAAGATCTCTGAAGTTGTTGGTAAGTTTACTACTAATGTGGCGAGATATAACAAGTTTCCCGGTAACAATGATGAATGGTTAATCGTTATAATAAGGCTTATTAGAATGAAAAATTGAAGTTGATTTGTTGGAGCTGTGACAAAACTGTCTACTTTGAAAAGAGATTGAAAAGTTATTTTTGCTAATAAATGCCAAAGGGTCTGACACGGATACGTGTTAAACTATGACTTTGGTTTTGAGAGTTTTTCAGGTGCAAGACTGTGGATAATATGTGGTTGGATCATCATCTCGATTGTTCATTATTTGAAGTGTCTTCAGGAATTTCGAAGGGTTTGAACACAGATTATAATCGTTAATATACATATGATGTTCTAGAATTTTGAATGATACGAATATTTTTCTGAGTAGAGGTGATGTTCTAGCACAATTTTTGAAGTCAAAGTATAGCTTTGAAAGATGTAGAGATTTATGAGTGATGTCTCTTATTGAGTCTTGACTTGGATTCTGATCTTATCAGAATATATAATCGAATTTGTATGAAAATGGTTGTTATGATTTCAATGAAAGAATATATATCGTTGTGAAAGTAATGAGTATAGTTGTTGATTTGTTGAATCAGAATCGGAGAATGTAACATATTAATTATGAATTTATATATCTCTCGGGTATTACCTACTCGTTAAAAGTTTCACAAGTAATATTTTATAGCAGGAAATTTTATTACAGTCTTTATGAAAATATATGTATATTCTCTTCAGATGTAATACAGATTTGATGAGTTAATACAAAATTAAGCTCATTTGATTTTCGGCTGGAATTAGAAATGAATAGTCTCTAAAACAATAGAGATTACATAATCTTCACGGAGTATTTCACTAATGTAATCAATACTTTATTATTTATTCTTATTGGCATTCCTTGGTGACGGATTTTGATGCTTGTAAATTCTTGCGAACTTCGTAAGATATGAATGATGTTTTCTAGAAAGTTTCAAGCATATCGAAGTGTAAAATCAAACATGTAATTGAATAATACACTTGGTTTATTATGAAACAAAATTCATTGTGTTGAAACAGAGATCGTAGTTAACGATGGTTAAGTTGTTAAGGAAGGATGTACATCATAGCATATTAGTAATATGAATTTAACCGAGTAGTATCTACCCTTATTTAATTCATACATAATAGCATAGTACGAAACGATATATTTTGATCTCAAAATTCATACATATATAAAATATACATATAATTTCTTCAGGGGGAATAAGTTGATACTTCATAACTCATTGATATAATGTTGCGTTGTTGGTTTGTGATGATGTTTGCGGTGATTATAGATCTGGTGGAGCTTGTGATGTTGTAGGTGCTGCTGATGCTGACGATGTTGACGGTACTGAAGGTGATGGCGATGCTGACAGTACTGTTGATGCTGCTGGTAAAATAGGTCTAGCTTGTAAATCATGCACCATTCCGGTCATGGTTTCATTTCATCATTTCTATTCGCTTACTCATCCGGTTTATAATTTGAACTAGAATAAATAATCTCTAAAACTTTTTAGAAACTGCATATTCTTTGCAGAATCTTTCTTTGATGAAGTTATGAATCAATACTTCATCGTTTGTTGTTGTTGGTATTCCTTGGTATCTATGGTGTGTATGACGTTGATACTCAAGGTATAGATTGTGACGTTGAGGTGTGGGATGCGGATGTTGTTGGTGGTGGTAACGGTACTGTTGGTGTTGATGAGGGTGGTACTGTTGATGCCGGTGATGCTGCTGGTGATTGTAACCTTTGCACCATTTTTTCCAAAGCTACTACCCGAGCACGAAGTTTGTTAACTTCTTCTATTACACAGGGGTGATTGTCGGTTCGGACGAGCGGATGAATAAAATCTAAAATTCGAGATAGTATATAGTCATGACGAGATACTCTGGAAATGAGAGAGAAAATGGTATTACGAACAGGTTCGCCGGTAAGTGCTTCGGGTTCTTCGCTAAGAGAGAAATTTGGTGGATGAAAAGGATCGCATTCTTCTTGTCTCCATTGGTTTAGTTGACTACGAACCCATCCTCAATCCATCCAGAATAGATGATGGCTAATTGGTTGATCCATTCCGGTCACACTGCTCTCGGAGCTTGAGTGAAACTCCATATCGGAATCCGAGGGACTTGAACTAGTGGCGAGTTCCATTTCGTATGATTGAATAAAGGATTTTTTGATACGAAATGATTTCTGGCTATCGGATGGTATTCTAATTACATAGAATATCTATATATATAGAACAAAAGATTTCATAGATTACGGAGGAATTTACGGAATATGTTAGGCAAAGTCTACAGTAACAGATACGCTAAGGTATGAATTAGCAGATACGCTAAGATATGAATTTTTGTCTATACACTATTCATGCAATCAATGCAGTAAGATGTGTCTAGACTAAGAATGATAAGCATGTAATTTCCGAAGAGAATTAATAAGCAAAACTTTTGAACTTGCAGACACGGTCGAAGTCCAGACTCACTAATGCATCCTAACAACTATTAGTTAGACACACTAATGCAAGACCTGGTTCGCTAAAACCACCGCTCTGATACCACATGAGACGAACCATCCTAATCCATAAGGACGAATACAATAACATATGATTACATTGTGAGGTATTTGACCTCTATATGATACATTTTACAAACATTGCATTCTTTTTAAAAGATAAACTTTCATTACATCGAAAGTTGATAGGTATGCATACCATTTCATAATATCCAACTATAAATGACCTAATCTGTCATTTGCTTAATCATAAACTTTAATGAACTCAACGACTTGAATGCAACATCTTTTCAATTATGCCATGAATGACTCCAAGTAATATCTTTAAAATGAGCAAATACACAGCGGAAGATTTCTTTCAATCCTGAGAATAAACATGCTTTAAAGTGTCAACCAAAAAGTTGGTGAGTTCATTAGTTTATCGTAATCAATCATTTCCATAATTTTAATAAACCACAAGATTTTTATTTCCATTTCTCATAAACATCAACTCATATCAGGCATTTCGCACTGCATAGCGATAAAAATCATTCATATGGTGAACACCTGGTAACCGACCTTAACAAGATGCATATAGAATATCCCCATCATTCCGGGACTCCCTTCGGACATGATAAATTCGAAGTACTAAAGCATCCGGTACTTTGGATGGGGCTTGTTGGGCCCAATAGATCTGTCTTTAGGATTCACGTTAATTAGGGGCTAGTTCCCTAATTCTTAGATTACCAGACTAAAAAGGGGCATATTCGGTTTTGATAATTCAACCATAGAATGTAGTTTCAATTACAAGTGTCTATTTCATAAAACATTTATACAAGCAGCGCATGTATTCTCAGTCCCAAAAATATATATTGCAAAAGAATTTAAAAAGGGAGCAAATGAAACTCACTATACTGTATTTCGTAGTAATTATGCATATGACGGCAATAAACAAGTGCAAGGTTGGCCTCGGATTCACGAACCTATATTAAGTATATATATTTATATGTTGGTCAATATCTGTCTAAAAAATTAGGTCAGGTCATAGTGTATCACAATCCTAATGCTCGAGATCGATATGCAAAAGTCAACAAAAGTCAATTTGACCCAAAATGATTTACAAAAAAAATTATACATGTTTATTATGTAACTTAAATAGTCGTTTTATATATTTAAATATATTTATCATATTTTATTAGAGTAAAATTATACAAGTCATTTATTAATAAATAAAAATGTATATTAAAATTTTATATGTGATAAAAATATGCTTTTATATATCTTAAGTAATATAGTTTATATAGTTCACTTAATATCATAAAAATATAGTAGTACGTATTATTATATTGCATGTGGTAAAAATATCTTTGTATCACATATTTATTTGATAAGATAATATTGATAATAATAATAATAATAATAATAATAATAATAATAATAATAATAATAATAATAATAATAATAATAATAATAAAAAATATAAGTTGTATTATTTTGTAATAATAATAATTATTATTATTCTACTAATAATAATAACAATATTTATATTTACTAATGATGAAAAAAATTATAATAAAATGATTATTCTAATCATGATAATTTTAATAATAACGATACTTTTTATTATTAACTGTAATAATAATAATATTTTATTAAAATAATAATTCTATTTAAAATGATAATTTTTAATAATAATAATACTAAAATGATAATAATAATGATATTTTATAATAACAATGATATTTCTATTAAAATGATTATTTTAATAAAAAATGATAGTTTTAATATTAATGATACTTTTAATAATAATGATAACGATAAAAATAATATAATGATAGTTTTTATGAAAATATTAATTATTTTAATAATAATAATAATAATAATACTAATAATAATAATAATAATATTGATAATATTAATAATAACCTTAATGATAATAACGATAGTAATAACAATAACAATTTTTAATGATAATACTTATATTAATAATGATAATGATAATAATAATAATATTAATTATTAGATAATAATAATAATGACTATAATAACGACGATAACGATAACGATAACGACGATCATAATAATAATAATAATCATTTTAATAATAATACAAAAATTAAAGATAATTCAGTTGACTATATCTTTTAAACCGTTCATCGGAACCATACGCTTTCTAAATGAAAAGTTATTAATTTTTTGACAGCTTTCCAACGACATGCATATCATATACCTTGTATCAGTAATATATGTATTAAATTCATGATTTTCCATATACTATATAATGACGAAAATAAACATACAAGCATGCATAATCCTAAATACTCGAGCACTAGTCAGGGATACACTATTAATATATAAAAGATAAGATATGAATGCTCACGAATCAATATTGAGATTCAATATTGCAGGAAGTACGTAGACGCAACGGAGATGATCAACACTAGGTTTGACTCATGAGCAATACCCCCGAACAATACCCATAACCTCCATAGCTATAACCCATAATCTCCTTAGCTCTATCCCGCTCGAAATACCCGTTTTGAAATAACTCGCACATGACCTTGTCGTAATATTTTATGTAATAATAATACTAATAATAATATAACTTGATAATAATACTAAGATTAATAATAACCTTATTAATAATAATAATAATAATAATAATAATAATAATAATAATAATAATAATAATAATAATAATATTATTATTATTATTATTATTATTATTATTATTATTATTATTATTTATATATATATATATACCGAGAGAGTTGAGAAAGATAGATAAGAGATGTATGTGCCTGGAACCAGAAATTGACGATCTTTATACAAGTTTCCTGAAAATCGACGCCATACGATCGCATGGTTACTCAGGCATATGGCCATGCGATCGTATGGCCAGCTGGCTCGCACCCAAAACCAATTTAAAAGTGGGCTGCTACGTTATTTTAATATATATATATATATATATATATATATATATATATATATATATATATATATATATTTAATTTATATAATTAATTATATATTATATTATATTTACATGCATAGTTGACTTGCAATTTTTGTTCCGATGACTCGTACGTTGTCGCTCGACTCATGTCCCATTTCCGGTTTTTCGTGTTAACATTTGACCACCCAGTTTGTTCGATGATTCACGAACGTTATAACTTGTATATGACATAATTTTATATATATGAACATATATATATATATATATATATATATATATATATATATATATATATATATATATATATATATATATATATATGTTTAACATGATGAAATGATAAGTAAGTATCTCATTATGTATATTAACAATGAACTTTATACATAAAACAAGACTACTAACTTAAGAATTCAAAACGATATATATATGTAACGATTATCGTTATAATAACGTCCTAATATTTATATATCATATTAAGATATATTAGTACATAATGTTATCATGATAATGTAACAATTTAACATCTCATTAGATATATTAACAATGGGATTAATTACATTTAACGAAATCATTAACTTAAAGGTTCCGAAACAACATGTACATGTAACGACTAACGATGACTTAACGACTCAGTTAAAATGTATATACATGTAGTATATTAGGATGTATCATTACACTTTTGAAAGACTTCATGACACATATCAAAGTAATTCTACTTAAACAAAAATACTTACAATTGCATTCTCATTCATTTTTATCAACAATTCTACTCGTATATAACCGTATTCGTACTCGTACAATACCTAGCTTCTAAATGTACTTACTATTGGTATATACACTTCAATTATCAGCTCTTAGTAGCCTTAATGAGTCACCTAAACATGTGGGAACCATCATTTGGCAACTAGCATGAAATATCTAACAAAATACAAACTAATGGAGCCTATATCTTGACTCCTAATTCACGAAATTATGCACTCACACAAACACTTTCATTTTCCAACTTTTATGCATAAAACTACTCTCTCTTAAGTTCTCTCTTCATGTTCTAAGTGTTCTTCATCATCCACATCAAAATCTACATCAATCTAGTTCAAAAATCCTAACTTAGATCAACTTACAAAACAACTACTCAAGAACACATCAAGAACACTTTCAAGTTTGCAAGTCTACTCTTCCAAGCTTTCTAATCCATTCCAATAAATTATCTAAGATCAAGAAACCTTTGTTATTTATAGTAGGTTATCTTTCTAATTCAAGGTAATATTCATATTCAAGCTTTGATTCAATTTCTATAACTATAACTATCTTAATTCGAGTAGTAATCTTACTTGAACTTGTTTTCGTGTCATGATTCTACTTCAAGAACTTCCAAGCCATCAAAGATCCTTTGAAGCTCAAGTTATTTTCTCATCATTTCCAGTAGGTTTACCTACTATACTTGAGGTAGTAATGGTGTTAATAACATCATTCGATTCATATATATAAAACTATCTTATTCGAAGATTATAACTTGTAATCACTAGAACATAGTTTAGTTAATTCTAAACTTGTTCGCAAATAAAGTTAATCCTTATAACTTAACTTTTAAAATCAACTAAACACATGTTCTATATCTATATGATATGCTAACTTAATGATTTACAACCTGGAAACACGAAGAACACCGTAAAATCGGACATACGCCGTTGTAGTAAAACCGGGGGCTGTTTTGGGTTGGAAAAATAAAAACTATCTTAATTTTTGAATTTGAAGTTTGTTTTCTGGAAAAATGGTATTTCATATGAACATGATACTATATCCAAAAATCATGGTTAAACTCAAAGTGGAAGTATGTTTTTCAAAATGGTCATCAAGATGTCATTCTTTCGACGGAAATGACTACCTCTTTCAAAAAAGACTTGTAACCTGTACTTCTGACTATAAACTTATACTTTTCTGTTTAGTTTCATAAATTTCAGTTCATTATGAAACCATAGCAACTTGATTCACTCAAAACGGATTTATAACGAAGAAATTATGGGTAAAACAAAATTGGTTAGATTTACTAGTTTAGCTACGAAAATTTTATAACAAATCTATACTAACCATAACTTAACTAACTTATATTGTATTATACATGTAATCTAACATATATTATGTAATCTTGATAGACCATAGACACGTATACAATGTTTTGACATATCATATCGACGTCATCTATATATATTATTTGGAATAACCATACACACTCTATATGCGGTAATGCTCGAGTTAGCTATACAGGGTTGAGGTTGATTCCAAAATAATATATATACCTTGAGTTGTGATTGAGTCTGAGACTTGTATACACTGGGTCGTGGATTGACTCGAGATAATATATATTGATTTATTTATGTACTACTAACTGTGGACAACTAATTGTGGACTACTAACGTTGGACTGTTAACTTAACAAATTTAAATCGTTAAAACGTAATAAAATATGTTGTGAATATATTTCGATCATACTTTGATATATATGTATATATTTGTTATAGGTTCGTGAATCGACCCGTAGCCAAGTCTAATTCTCGACGAATTGATAATCTGTGAAAGTGAGTTATATTCCCACTTTTAAAATCTAATATTTTTGGGATGAGAATACATGCAGTTTTATAAATGTTTTACAAAATAGACACAAGTACGTGAAACTACATTCTATGGTTGGATTATTAAAACGAATATCGCCCCTTCAAGTCTGGTAACCTAAGAATTAGGGAAATGGCCCCTAATTAACGCGAATCCTAAAGATAGATCTATGGGCCTAACAAACCCCATTCTGGAATTTGGAATGCTTTAGTACTTCGATTTAAATGGTGATTACGATTGCCAATATTTATGGCATACTTGCGAGTATGCGGGGGATATTCTGTATGTATTATGTTAATGTCGGTTACCAGGTGTTCATCATACGAATGATTTTTATACACTTACGAGTGTATGATTAATTATTAATGAAATCTTGTGGTCTATTATTACAATTTGATACATATAGGTTAAACCTATAACTCACCAACATTTTTGTTGACGTTTTTAAGCATGTTTATTCTCAGGTGATTATTAAGAGCTTCCGCTATTGCATGCTAATTAAGGACAAGATTTGGAGTCAGCATGCTTGTATAATATTGTTTGAGAACTGCATTCGAAAAATAAATTGTTGAAAAATATTATTGTGAACCATTATGTAATGGTCGTGTGTAAACGCTATACTTTTTATTATCATTACTTGATAATCTACGTAATGCTTTTTAAACCTTTATCGATAAAATAAAGGTTATAGTTTGTTTTAAAAATCGAATGCAGTCTTTGAAAAATGTCTCATATAGAGGTCAAAACCTCGCAACGAAATTAATTAATATGAAACGTTTATAATCGATCTGAACGGGACATTTCATCATACGTTTAGAGAACTGGTACTTTACATTTCGTGACTCGTACCCTTGTCAAAATATAGACTAAAATTATTGATAACTCATATTAAATGAAGTGTAACTTATACATGTGAGTGCTTTGGTCATTTGCTTCTATAAATCGACGTCTCGTTATATATACATATGATAATATAATTTTAAATCAAAACGTTTTGTATCTAATTATATTAAATCACTTTGTAAAGTATATATATATTTATACTTGTATTAAAAATATAAATTCGTACATATCGTATGTAATTGAAATATCTATTTAATAATATAATATTTAGTTTTTCAAAACTATTTATATTTCAAAGTTCATTTTAGAATCGATTAAATAATAGAAATTATTATATCTGATAATGCTAAAAACGAACATATATTTCATAGCATTATTCCTCAAGAAAGACAAGCTTTTAGTTGCAATTGTTCTATTTACAAGTGATATTCGTTTAAATAATAAAAGGTGAAGACAAAAGACAGATTCGACGAATTGAAGACACAAACGACCAAAAAGCTCAAAAGAACAAAAGACAATCAAAGAGGTTCCAATTATTGATAAGAAACGTCTCGAAATTACAAGAGTACAAGATTCAAAACGCAAAGTACAAAATATAAAATTGTACGCAAGGACGTTCGAAAATCCGGAACCGGGACCAGAGTCAACTCTTAACGCTCGACGCAACGGACTAAAAATTACAAGTTAACTATGCATATAAATATAATATAATATATAATTAATTATATTAATTATATATATATTATATTTATAAATAAAAAACCGTCGGCAGAGAAAGACTCCAAGGACTGAGCTGTAAATTCATCCTCCGCAACTCGCGGAGTTCGAAGAGGATTTTACCGCGAGTCGCGGAGCCCCAAATTTCAACTTTTCCTATAAAAGCAACCGAATTCTGATCGCAATAAATAATCTATTTCTCTCTTCTCTCATATATACGATATATATATATATATATAATTTATATTTTAATTTTAATTTTAATTATAATTCTAATAATAAGGGTATGTTAGCGAATGTTGTAAGGGTGTAAGTCGAAATTCTGTCCGTGTAACGCTACGCTATTTTTAATCATTGTAAGTTATGTTCAACCTTTTTATATTAATGTCTCGTAGCTAAGTTATTATTATGCTTATTTAAAACGAAGTAATCATGATGTTGGGCTAATTACTAAAATTGGGTAATTGGGCTTTGTACCATAATTGGGGTTTGGACAAAAGAACGACACTTGTGGAAATTAGACTATGGGTTATTAATGGGCTTTATATTTGTTTAACTAAATGATAGTTTGTTAATGTTAATATAAAGATTTACAATTGGACGTCCCTATAAATTACCATATACACTCGATCGGACACGATGGGCGGGGTATTTATATGTACGAATAATCGTTCATTTAACCGGACACGGGAATGGATTAATAGCCACTAGAATAATTAAAACAGGGGTGAAATTACATTCAAGGGTAATTGGTGTAATTGCTAACAAAGTAGTAAAACCTTGGTTTACACGCAGTTGATAACCTGGTGTATTCATTAAACAAAGTATTAAAACCTTGTTACAATTCGAATCCCCAATTAGTTGGAATATTTAACTTCGGGTATAATAATAATTTGACGAGGACACTCGCACTTTATATTTATGACTGATGGACTATTATGGACAAAAACCAGACGGACATATTAAATAATCCAGGACAAAGGACAATTAACCCATGGGCATAAGACTAAAATCAACACGTCAAACATCATGATTACGGAAGTTTAAATAAGCATAATTCTTTTATTTCATATTTAATTTCCTTTATTTTATATTTAATTGCACTTCTAATTATCGCACTTTTATTTATTGTTATTTAATCGCACTTTTAATTATCGTACTTTTTAATTATCGCAATTTTATTTTATCGCACTTTTATTATTCGCAATTTCATTATCGTTATTTACTTTACGCTTTAATTTAAGTCTTGTATTTATTTTATATTTTACATTAGGTTTTAACTGCGACTAAAGTTTTAAAATCGACAAACCGGTCATTAAACGGTAAAAACCCCCCTTTATAATAATAATATTACATATATATATATATATATTTGTATTTTTATAAAAGTAAACTAATATAGCGTTGAGCTTTGTTTAAAGATTTCCCTGTGGAACGAACCGGACTTACTAAAAACTACACTACTGTACGATTAGGTACACTGCCTATAAGTGTTGTAGCAAGGTTTAAGTATATCCATTCTATAAATAAATAAATATCTTGTGTAAAATTGTATCGTATTTAATAGTGTTTTTTTAGTAAATTAATAGTATTTTATACCCCTCTGCTTTGACATCAAGTATTTTTGGCGCCGCTGCCGGGGAACTCTCTTAAACACCGGAAGCGGAACGCTAATATAAAAAAAAAAAAAAAAGATTTTTATTTTACTTTTATTAAAAGTCGCTTTTGTAAAAATACGTTTTAAAAATTCGAAAATATAAAAAGAAAAACAAAAATTTATATATTTTTAAGAGTTTGTTAAAAGTTTTATAAGTTTCTTTATTTTTATTTTAGTTTATAAAAGTATAAGTTTTATTAACTATCTTTTATTTATAAAAAAAAAAAAAACAGAAAACAGATAAAAAAAAATAAATAAATAAAGAAAAACGCGTTGAAGAAATAAGCTGTCATCTGAATTTTGGAACCCCGCGAGTCGCGGGGTTTGAAGTTTTAATTACCGCAAGTCGCGGAGTGACTCTGACACCACCGACAGAACCCTAAATCTGTATTAATTACGGAGTATTTATTAATTATTATTAATATAAACCCTAATTATGTATTATTATTATAATTAATTTTATTTTAACTTTTACTTTTTATTTAATTTATGTATTTAGTATTAATTAGTTTTATTAAATTGTAAAATTAGTAGTTTTATTAAAAAATAATATAAAAATAATATTTTTATAAAAATTGTACTTTTTACAACTTTTTGTATATTTTTATATTTTGTCCCTTTTTAATCATTGTAGCATAATATTTGTATTTTTCTCTCATAATTAATTTTAAATTTAGTTTTTGCCATAGTTATTTTTACTCCTAGATTTTTAGGCTTTGCCGTAGAATTCCTTAAGTGCTTTTTCTTTAGACTAAGATTTAGGTACTTTAAAATTTTGCGACGCCTTTTTAAGTTTTAGTTTCTTTTTAAGTTATTTCCATTTGATATTTAGTTTTTCCTGTAAGCTTTAATATTTTTAGACGACTTTTACTATGTACCAATTATCAATCCAATTAGTAATTTCAATTTGCGATTATAATTTTAAGTTAGTTGTAGTAATAAGGTTAGGTTAGTTAAGTATTTTTAAGTTTTGATAAGTTTCTTTTATTTTTCCGTCACCTTTTATTTTTCAACCATTTTTTCTTTTTCGACCTTTTTCGACGAACTCTTTTTCTCTCTTATTTCTCGCTATTCTAGTTTTAGGACATAGATTTTTATTCTACTTCTTATCTAAATTTCTTAAAATTACGAAAATTTATTTTAAGTGGTTAAATTAATAGACATCAAAATTTTCTGGTTCGTAGTAATAGTTGGATTTGTACGTGGACCGAGTTATTGGAGCCAAACAGTCCTCAATTATATTGAGACCAAACGAATCCTGCCCCTCTGCTGCACATTTTGGCTATTCGAAACGTGGGTAAAATCAGAAAAGTCTATTAATTGGATAACTTATTATAATTTTTCTTTCCTTTTAAAAACTAATAGGATATTCAGTGAATGCACCGAGCAAGACGTTCATCACCTTTTGTACGTTCACCACCTGTAACTAGATCAAGACATTTAGCAAATATAACCGCCGTTGATTTTTCTTTAGAATCGTCAACCAAGTACTTCAGTTCAAATTTCCGATAATCCATTTTTTGAACCCAACATCACAATTGAGAATCCGGAAAATATTCAGGAACGGTTCGTAGATCCTGAACCACTAAACTTTCCTCCGGAACCACCAATCATTCAAACAGAGATTGTTGAGGAACGAACCATTAAATCAGAATCATCTAGTGATACCGATTCAACAAATTCAATTATGGAGAATCTGGAACCTTTAAGTATGGAAGACCGAATGAGAGCTAAACGCACTAGCCAAGGTCACGCAATTACTCATCCAGACATTAATGCGCCAGATTATGAAATCAAAGGACAAATTCTACACATGGTGACTAATCAATGCCAATTTAGTGGTGCGCCGAAGGAAGATCCAAATGAACATCTACGTACCTTTAATAGAATCTGCACACTATTTAAAATCCGAGAAGTGGAGGATGAACAGATATATCTCATGTTATTTCCCTGGACTTTAAAGGGAGAAGCCAAAGATTGGTTGGAATCGTTACCTGAAGGGGCGATCGATACATGGGACGTTTTAGTTGACAAATTTCTTAAACAATTCTTTCCTGCATCTAAAGCCGTAAGACTTCAAGCAGAAATTGTTACGTTCACACAGAAACCAAATGAAACTCTATATGAGGCGTGGACAAGATATGGAAAGTTGTTAAGAGGATGTCCGCAACATGGTTTAGACACCTGTCAAATAGTACAAATATTCTACCAAGGATGCGACATCACTACAAGAAAAGACATAGATATAGCAGCTGGTGGTTCTATTATGAAGAAAACCGAAACTGATGCTTACAAAATTATTGATAATACTGCTTCCCACTCACATGAGTGGCACCAAGAAAAAGACATCATTAGATCATCTAAAGCAGCTAGAGCCGATTCTAGCCATGACTTAGATTCCATTTCCGCAAAGATAGATGCTGTGGAGAGACGAATGGAAAAGATGACTAAGGATATTCACTCAATACGAATTAGTTGTGAGCAGTGTGGAGGACCACATTTGACAAAAGATTGTCTCAGTATTGAATTAACAATGGAACAAAGAGAGAATATTTTATACATAAACCAAAGGCCTGGAAATAATTATCAGAATAATTATCAACCGCCAAGACCAATTTACAATCAAAACCAGAATTATAACCGAAATATTCCATACAACAACCAACAAGGTCCTAGCAATCAACAAGTATCCAATAATACTTATAATCAGCAAAGACCTAATTTTCAAAACAAACCACCACAACAGACCGATGATAAAAAGCCGAATTTAGAAGATATGATGACGAAGCTAGTTGAAACTCAAACGCAGTTTTTCACATCTCAAAAACAAACCAATGAACAAAATGCTCAAGCATTTAGAAATCAACAAGCTTCTATTCAAAATCTGAAACAAGAAGTGAGTAACCTAGCAAGGTTAATAGGTGAAAGAAAACCGGGAAGTCTACCTAGTGATACAAATGCTAACCCCCGGAATGAAACAGCTAAAGCCATTACCACAAGAAGTGGTACAACACTTAAATCACCTGAAATACCTGTAACTTCTGATGAAACTATTCCTACTCCACAAGAACCACAACCTGATCAAGATAAGGAAAAAGAACCGGTAGTTGAAAAGGTTAATGAAAATAACACAGTTAAGGATAAACCTTATGTTAAACCATACCAACCACCACTTCCTTACCCGAGTAAAATGAAGAAAGAAAAACTTGAAGCCGAGCAATCCAAATTCTTGGATATGTTTAAACAGATAAATGTAAATCTTCCTTTCATTGATGTGATTTCAGGAATGCCAAGATATGCTAAATTCTTGAAAGATCTAATCTCAAATAGAAAGAAAATGGAAGAACTCTCGGCTGTTACTATGAATGTTAATTGTTCAGCAGTGCTGTTGAATAAGATACCAGAAAAATTATCTGATCCAGGAAGTTTCACAATTCCATGTTTTCTGGGTAGTCTTAGTTCAATAGAAGCATTGGCAGACTTAGGTGCTAGTATAAATCTAATGCCGTATTCATTATACGCTAAACTAGACCTTGGAGAATTGAAACCAACCAGAATAAGCATACAACTAGCCGATAGATCAATAAAATATCCTAGAGGGATAATGGAGAACATGCTAGTTAAAGTTGGTACTTTAGTATTTCCAGTAGATTTTGTTGTTTTGGACATGGAAGAAGATTCTCAAGTTCCTCTCATATTAGGAAGACCATTCTTAAACACGGCTAAAGCAATGATAGACGTGTTCGGTAAGAAACTGACCCTAAGTATAGAGGATGAGAGTGTTACCTTTTCAGTTGATAGAGCAATGCAACAACCACAATCTGCAGATGATACATGTTATTATATTCAAACTATAGATGCACATGCAGAATTATTAGAAGAATTTCCAGAATTACAAGGAACAGGAGAATGTTCTTTAGGAGAAGGTAATGAACCAATTGATGAAGCTGAAATTTTAGCTACACTTATAGCTAATGGATATGAACCAACAACAGAAGAAATTCAAATGCTAAAAGAAGAAGACAGATATCGATATAAATCATCGATAGAAGAACCTCCGAAATTAGAGTTAAAGCCACTTCCAAACCATTTGGAATACGCTTATTTACATGGTGAATCTGAATTACCTGTAATAATATCGTCTTCTCTTACTGAAAATGAAAAATTACAACTCATTTCTGTGTTAAAAGCTCATAAACCAGCCATTGCATGGAAGATTCATGATATTAAAGGAATAAGTCCTTCGTATTGCACACATAAAATCCTTATGGAAGAAGGTCATAAAACGTATGTGCAACGCCAACGAAGACTAAATCCTAATATGCAAGATGTAGTTAAGAAAGAGATTATTAAACTGCTAGATGTAGGTTTGATATATCCAATTCCTGATAGTCCATGGGTAAGCCCAGTTCAATGCGTACCTAAGAAGGGTGGCATGACTGTCATTACAAATGACAAAAATGAGCTTATTCCTACTAGGACTGTAACAGGATGGCGTGTATGTATTGATTATATAAAATTAAATGACGCCACCAGAAAAGATCACTTTCCCTTACCTTTCATAGATCAAATGTTGGAAAGATTAGCCGGAAATAGTTACTATTGTTTTCTAGATGGATTTTCCGGATATTTTCAAATTCCAATAGCACCCGAGGACCAAGAGAAAACCACATTCACGTGCCCTTATGGTACTTTTGCTTACAAACGCATGCCATTTGGACTTTGCAACGCCCCTGCAACCTTTCAAAGGTGTATGATGGCGATTTTTCACGACATGATAGAAGAATGCATGGAAGTTTTCATGGATGACTTTTCAGTCTTCGGTGATACATTTAAATCATGTCTAGTTAATCTGGAACGAATGCTAATTAGATGCGAACAATCAAATCTAGTACTTAATTGGGAGAAATGCCATTTCATGGTTAAAGAAGGCATCGTTCTTGGACATAAAATTTCAAAAGAAGGAATTGAAGTGGATAGAGCTAAAGTAGATGTAATTGCTAAACTTCCACATCCCACCAATGTTAGAGGAGTTAGGAGTTTTCTAGGGCATGCCGGTTTTTACCGACATTTCATAAAAGATTTTTCTAAAATTGCCACTCCTATGAATAAACTCCTAGAAAAGGATGCTCCATTCATCTTTTCAGATGAATGTATCAAATCTTTTAATATTCTTAAAGAAAAACTCACTAATGCACCGATCATGATAACACCAAATTGGAATCTACCATTTGAACTAATGTGCGATGCAAGTGATTTTGCAATGGGAGCCGTTTTAGGACAAAGGATTGAAAAATGATTTCAACCTATATATTATGCTAGTAAGACATTACAAGGAGCACAAACGAACTATACAACTACTGAAAAAGAACTCCTTGCTATTGTCTTTGCTTTTGACAAATTTCGATCATATCTCGTTCTAGCAAAAACGGTGGTCTATACCGACCATTCTGCTCTTAGATACCTATTTTCAAAACAAGATGCTAAACCAAGATTAATCCGTTGGATCTTACTCTTACAAGAGTTTGATATTGAAATCCGAGATAAAAGAGGAGCAGAAAATCTCGCCGCTGATCATCTTTCTCGTCTTGAAAATCCCGAATTAGAAGTTCTAAATGAATCGGCCATACAAGACAACTTTCCTGATGAATATCTATTGAAGATAGATTATAAAGAAATCCCATGGTTTGCAGACTATGCAAACTACTTAGTTTGTGGATTCCTTGAAAAAGGATTATCGTACCAAAGACGAAAGAAATTTTTCAGTGATATAAAACACTATTTCTGGGAAGATCCACATCTGTTTAAAAGTTGTCCCGATGGAATAATACGCCGATGTGTATTTGGAGATGAAGCTAGTAAAATTTTAAACCATTGTCACACAGGACCAACAGGAGGGCATTATGGGCCTCAACTAACAGCAAGAAAAGTTTATGAAGCTGGATTCTATTGGCCTACAATTTACAAAGATGCACACCTTCTTTGCAAATCCTGTGATGCATGTCAAAGGGCCGGAAAAATAAGTCAACGTGATGAAATGCCACAAAATGTCATCCAAGTATGTGAAGTATTTGACATTTGGGGTATTGACTTTATGGGTCCATTTCCAAAATCTCATAATAATCTATATATACTCGTAGCCATTGATTATGTATCTAAATGGGCGGAAGCACAAGCTCTCCCAACTAACGATGCACGAGTTGTAGTCAATTTTTTAAAACGTCTTTTTGCAAGGTTTGGAACACCGAAAGCTTTAATAAGTGATCGGGGTACTCATTTCTGTAATAATCAACTTGAGAAAGTTCTTAAAAGATATGGAGTAACTCATAAAATCTCCACCGCATATCATCCACAAACAAGTGAACAAGTTAAAAATACCAACCGAGCTTTAAAACGTATTCTAGAGAAAACGGTAGGATCAAATCCGAAGGAATGGTCCATTAAATTGGAGGATGCACTCTGGGCTTTTAGAACAGCCTACAAAACTCCAATTGGAACCACACCTTTTAGACTTGTTTATGGAAAAGCATGTCATCTTCCAGTAGAAATTGAACACAAAGCATTTTGGGCTTTGAAGACATGTAATCTTGATTTACATGAAGCCGGACGTCTACGATTAAGTCAACTAAACGAATTAGAAGAATTAAGACATGAAGCATACGAAAATTCGTTAATCTATAAGGAAAGAACGAAGAAATGGCATGATAAAAGAATCAGAAGTTCAAAAGAATTTAAGGAAGGAGACAGAGTTCTTCTTTTCAATTCACGATTCAAGCTATTTCCTGGAAAATTGAAATCAAGATGGTCTGGACCATTCATAGTCAAAAGAGTTTTCCCATACGGAACGATAGAATTAATAAATTCAAATGGGTTTGAATTTAAAGTTAATGGTCACAGAGTTAAACATTACATACATGGTCCGATGGAAGTCGACAACGAAGTTAATCACAATTTCGACACCACAGCTAATTAAGTGTGGGGAGAATCAAGTCTTTAAAGGATAATATGTATTTCTGTTAGAGTTAGATTGTCTGTTTTCGTGTAGTTCTCGAAAATGGAACCCGAATGGTCTTTCCCTAGCAGACCCTAAAGAACAAGTCT
Source organism: Rutidosis leptorrhynchoides (assembly GCF_046630445.1). Lineage (NCBI taxonomy): Eukaryota > Viridiplantae > Streptophyta > Magnoliopsida > Asterales > Asteraceae > Rutidosis > Rutidosis leptorrhynchoides. Next base: position 304,372,393 of record NC_092334.1, read on the forward strand.
TCTCCCCCCATTCTGAATTTTTATTTTTTTTTTGGTTTTTACGAAATGAAGACTGCCTGTGAACTAAACCATGGTCTAATGCTACACGCTTTGATCACTAAACATAATAATGACATACTCCCGAGTGAAATAGTATCAGTAATCAGAGAAAGAATGGACGGAGTTAGAAAAGAATCCAGATGCGAAGATAATAAGTTACAATTTGGTAAAGGAAAATCAAAATCCGCAGCGAAAAGAAGAGCACGACACCTAGAAAGATGTCACAAATGCGGAAAATGGTCACATGGAGGTAAATGTTCAAATAATCAAACCTATTCAAATACCGAATTTGTTACTTTATGCAGAGACGGACCGTTCATATGTTTAGAAGAAAAGACACTGAATGCTCGAGGTTACGCCTATGTAGCCATGGAAAATCAATTAAACCGACTATCTTATGAATGGGATAGATCATATAACTAAAAAATCTATTTCACAGGTATGTCTGTACAGTTTTTATTTTTATTTTTATTTTTAACCTTTTGATAATAAACGCTAATTTGTTCGCTAAAAAGTATTAAATTGGTATTAAATAAAATTAGGTTTGGCGACCGAAATTATTGATATCATTCAAAAATTTATTACATCACTGCGAAATTTAACGTTTATTCTTAAGGTATAAATATCTTTAATCAATCAACCCAAAATATTTCAAAAATTCGTCATGAGTTAAATTAGGTTTTGGAACCGAAATTACTTTACCAAAAAGAGGGGCGCATATTTTTGATAATATTTGATTGATTAAAGTGGGATAAAAAGAAAAAAAAATTTTAATTTTATTTTTACCATATTTTTAAAATTAATATTTAAATCTTAAATTAATATTGTAAACTTTGTAAAAACAATATATTTAAAATTGTAAATATTTGAAAAATTAATATAAGTTTGATATGAATTTATAAATTTTTAAATTAAGTTTGGTGTGAATTTTTAATTTTTAAAATATAAATTTTTAATTTTATGCATTTCAAATTTTAAGTTTGGTGTGAATTTTTAATATTAATTTTGAATTTTATATTTAAGTTGTGTGAATTTAAAAACAAAAATTTACTTTATCTCATTAAGTTAAGAATATGATTTTTAAAATTCGTCGTAAGTTGAAGACTAGGTCTTTGAACCGAAATTGCTTTACCCAAGGAAGGGACGAGAACTTTTATTATCATTATTTTTAATCTTATTGAATTAAAGTATGCCAAAAACATTAAAAAATCCAAAAATCTTAGCTTTTAAAACAATCGCTACAAAAAGACAAATTTTAAAATTTTGTCGAAGGACGGACTAGGACATCGATCCGAAACGACCTCGTCCTAAATAACAAGGGAAACAAAATTTTAAAATTAATTACTTAATTGTTTTAATAAGTTAATGATTATAAAAAAAAAAAAAAAATACCAAACTCCGCGACTCGCGGAGTTTGGAGGGTTAATCTCCGCGACTCGCGGAGGGACCAATTCCCAGAAAAAATAAAACGTAAAAAACAAAGCAGTTCACTCCCCCACCCAAAACACTGCGAAGAACAGCGAACAAAAACCCCAAAAACCCGAAAAATACACCCCAAAATCCCAATTTTTAACCGTTAATCACCAAATCTTTTGCTAAAATCATGTTGAGAAGGATGCTATCTAAGAATTACTCAAGAAAAACGGTAAATTTCTACACCTAAACACCATTTAATCCGAAATTTGGTGTTCTTGAGTCATTTTTTTTTTCAATTTGATTTTGATGCTTTTTAGTGTAATTAGGCTTAAATTGTTTATGTATTATGCTTGTATAACCTAGATTGATGCTGTTTAACATGATTAGAAGCCTTAAACTTCAAATTTTGAGTAATCTAGGGTTTGTGTTCTTGAGCAAATTTGGGGCTTTTTGATATAAACAGGTTATGGCCGATTTTTGTCATGAATTGTTGCTAAATTGAGTAGTGTAACATGTCTAGGTAGTTAAATGATCCAAACTTTGAGCCTAAACATGATTTTGAGAATTAAAGTGGACTTTTTCAAGTCTAAAATTCATGAACTTGATTTTTGAAAGATAATGTCATTTGAGACTTGTTTAATTGCTAGTAATGATTATTTTGACATGTTATTTGAGTTGAATGCTTATGAACTTGGCGAAAATTTTCGTATATGCTTATTTGAAAAAGTGTAGATTTGATAAAAATGTGAAAATAAGCTTAAGTTTGATATAAATTGATAATGTCATTGTAATTATTTTGATTGATGATTTTGCTGACACTAATGCATATTTGGATGCACAAAAATTGTGTTTGATGTGTTTTGCAGAATGAAAGGGGTGAATCTTCATCCCAAGCCCGCAATGCTCCTGCTGAGAATTTGGAACAACAGGAGGTGGATAACTACTACAAGCAGGATATACCTCATCCAGTCATGACCTTTTCCGATATGCACTTGGAAGAGTTGCACCCGAACCTGAGATTTGACAGACTTTGGATAGATTATCCAAAATATCAAAGGGGTTTGCATACTCTTCATTCCAAGGTTGTTGAGGTACTGAGGGTCATAGAATGGGGACCCTTAGAAGCTGTAGAATTGGCCGGGCCAATTAGGGAATTACTTGTACAGAGGTATGGTAATTCTTCTTTTAATGACTGGGTATGTTTATTCACCATACGTAGACCTGTATATAAAGTATGGTGTGAAGAATTGTTATGTAGTATAGAGTTGAATGATCGGGTAGCTAGTTTAACTGATCGTTCTTTTATTAGATTTTTGTTAGGCGGTTCGATGCGCCACATGTCTTTACTGGACATGGCTCAGGCTTTACGTATATATACGCCTGAGGAGTTAGCGTCTGCCGATTGTAGAGGATTGATACTAAACGGTAGAAAGATAGATGAAAATTTTGATACACACGGTGTGTGGAGTCAAATGACAAGCCATCACCGTTTCAAAGGGGGAAATTACTCTTATTTGGATATAGATAGAGCCGACTTAAGAGTGATACATAGGTTTTTAGCTAATTCGATTACACAAAGGGGTAAGAACAAGGAAAAAGTAAATGAACAGGATTTGTTTTACCATATGTGTATTCGAGACCCACAGAGCGCTGTAAGTATACCATATTGTGTGGGTTATTATTTATCAGCTATGGTTCGGGGGATGCGACCGCATAGCATAATAGGAGGTGGTATTTTTATTACTTTGATTGGTGAATATCTCGGTGTGGATATAAGTCGGGGGGGATTATTAGTAGAAGAACCAGAACCCCGCGATACTATAGGTTTAAATGTATACCATGGTGCGAAAGTTTTGAAGAGGCGAAATAACGCCGCAGTACGATACCATGGTAGACATCCACAGGTGGAGAGAAACCAACAACAAGGTAATGTAGGAGGGGGGAATGAGATGCAAGAAATGCATAGGTTTATAGCTTCTCAGGAATACGAAAATGCTAGACAGAGAGCATTTGAAGATTGGCAAGTTCATCAGAACCAAATCATAGCTCATTGCCAACATATAGGTAGAAACTATATTCCTACACCGAAACCCATCTTACCTCCTTGGTCTATAGAGATGCAGCCACCATATCCTACGTATGACCCTGCCGAAGCATTCTATAGCACTTATGGTTATGCCTGGAACCCCTATTGGTACCAATATCATCCTTAGTTTACTTATTATTTTTTATTATTTTGTAATTTGTAATTATTGATACGTTTAATACTTTTGTTAATATTGTAATCATTTTTATAATTATCTAACTTTTATTCTTAGATTTTAATAATTTTTGAATGTGGGGTAATATACCAAACTTCAAAAATATATATATATGTTTGCAGTTTATCTTATGTACACAACAGGGTAAAACAACGCATTTTCAAAGACTGGCATTAAGTTCAGCAAAAGCAACTAATTTTGACGACAAGACGGAATGAACAAATGATGTGCACCATTTATCATTCAGCAAACAAACGCCAATATATTTGGAAACTTTGGTAAAATTTAATCATTTTCACACTAATCACCCTCAATAATTTAAATTGTTACTGATTTCTTGCAAATGAGGGCATTGCAAGATCTTAAGTGTGGGAAAGGGTTAAATTCTTTCGGATTTTAAAAATTTTTACTTTATACACTTGGTTACCATTAAAAATACTAGTAAAGCAGTAGTTATATTAGAATCTAGTGCTCTCTGATAATAAAGAACAGCCCTGGTCTTATATACTGACTACCCAATTCTAGTAAAATTTTTCAAAATTTTCAATTAAATGAATTCAAAATCATGTTTATACATATTTATGAACGATAAAACTAGGTTTTAACACCGAAATTATTGTTACCTCGGAAAGGACATAAATTAAGAAACAAACTAAAATGTCAAAATTCATTTAAAATGGAATAGAGGACGATAAAAAGAAAAATAAAAAGCCAAGTGTGGGAAAATTTACCAAGTTATCTTAAACATATGTCACATATATCTGTAACAAATAACTGAAAATACTTTTGCTTTGGACTAAACTAAACTGTTTTTACCCGATGAAAGAAAAGAAGAGATGGATCTACACGATGAATCAATTCCATCATTAAAAGGAAGTAAAGTCTTCCGAAAAAGAAACGCGCTTCTTGATTTAGGTCATGAAGTTGTCGTCCAGACCAGCTGTAGGTTGACGAAAAATCTAGAAAAGTCATCACTAAAATCAGCAGGAAATCCACGGACCTCAGCATTAAACAGGGTCGCCATGTGGTCAGATTTATCCTAACCACGAGAAGGATTTATCTCGTACAATGGGGGGCACCATGCAAATTAGCTTGATAAGACTAATGAATTAGATCCCCAGAAAGGATAATCTCCTTAAAGATTAAAAATCAGCTTTTAAGACTGATATTACTCAATCCTAGAGATTGACCTTAAAGATTAAGAATTACAAACTCATGGAATTCAATGATATCTAAACTCGAGCTTAAACGAGAAAATATTTTGATCAAAATTACAAACCGATTTGTTTTCTGAAAGCCCTATTTTCAATACGTTCATTACCATTGAACGTAGAATCCTAGGAATTCACCTAGAATTCATTAGGTCACCTGAACCAAATCGGGTGTCAACCGTAAGAACGGTGGTTGCATAGCATGGTCAAAGACAGGACCTTGTGCCAGATCAAAAAATTATAAGGGTGAGCTTTACTATTGCTCCTACCAAGGATAGTAATTGCGTCCGACACGTTATAGACCATAATCAAAAGCATGTCACGGGACATTGCCTTAACAGTTGCTTGTTCAACGCTTTCCTTTACAACCGGACGGTAGTTTGCCGAAAGGTAATATACGGAACAAGTAAACTGGACGTGTTGCTTTCCTAATACAAGGTTAGCAAGTGGGTGACACAAAACCGCAAGTTTTGAGCTAAAATTTTCAAATCTAAAACCCACCAAACCCACAAAAATATTTTGCAAACACCGGTAAAGGGTTATTCCGGAAAACTTATCTAGGGTAAAAAACTAGATTTAATTTAGATCAAATGTTTTCATAAAGATCCAATTTCCTTAATGGATCTAATTTTTTATAGTCATGTGGGACTGTAAACCATATCGTTACTACCATTGTTTATACCGCCATATAGAAATCACTGATGTACAAAGTGTGAAGAATAAAGAAGTGATTCTAGTATTTCAAGACGATATTGCTTGAGGACAAGCAACGCTCAAGTGTGGGAATATTTGATAATGCTAAAAACGAACATATATTTCATAGCATTATTCCTCAAGAAAGACAAGCTTTTAGTTGCAATTGTTCTATTTACAAGTGATATTCGTTTAAATAATAAAAGGTGAAGACAAAAGACAGATTCGACGAATTGAAGACACAAACGACCAAAAAGCTCAAAAGAACAAAAGACAATCAAAGAGGTTCCAATTATTGATAAGAAACGTCTCGAAATTACAAGAGTACAAGATTCAAAACGCAAAGTACAAAATATAAAATTGTACGCAAGGACGTTCGAAAATCCGGAACCGGGACCAGAGTCAACTCTTAACGCTCGACGCAACGGACTAAAAATTACAAGTTAACTATGCATATAAATATAATATAATATATAATTAATTATATTAATTATATATATATTATATTTATAAATAAAAAACCGTCGGCAGAGAAAGACTCCAAGGACTGAGCTGTAAATTCATCCTCCGTGACTCGCGAAGTTTGAAGAGGATTTTACCGCGAGTCGCGGAGCCCCAAATTTCAACTTTTCCTATAAAAGCAACCGAATTCTGATCGCAATAAATAATCTATTTCTATCTTCTCTCATATATACGATGTATATATATATATATAATTTATATTTTAATTTTAATTTTAATTATAATTCTAATAATAAGGGTATGTTAGCGAATGTTGTAAGGGTGTAAGTCGAAATTCTGTCCGTGTAACGCTACGCTATTTTTAATCATTGTAAGTTATGTTCAACCTTTTTATATTAATGTCTCGTAGCTAAGTTATTATTATGCTTATTTAAAACGAAGTAATCATGATGTTGGGCTAATTACTAAAATTGGGTAATTGGGCTTTGTACCATAATTGGGGTTTGGACAAAAGAACGACACTTGTGGAAATTAGACTATGGGTTATTAATGGGCTTTATATTTGTTTAACTAAATGATAGTTTGTTAATGTTAATATAAAGATTTACAATTGGGCGTCCCTATAAATTACCATATACACTCGATCGGACACGATGAGCGGGGTATTTATATGTACGAATAATCGTTCATTTAACCGGATACGGGAATGGATTAATAGCCACTAGAATAATTAAAACAGGGGTGAAATTACATTCAAGGGTAATTGGTGTAATTGCTAACAAAGTAGTAAAACCTTTGTTTACACGCAGTTGATAACCTGGTGTATTCATTAAACAAAGTATTAAAACCTTGTTAAAATTCGAATCCCCAATTAGTTGGAATATTTAACTTCGGGTATAATAATAATTTGACGAGGACACTCGCACTTTATATTTATGACTGATGGACTATTATGGACAAAAACCAGACGGACATATTAAATAATCCAGGACAAAGGACAATTAACCCATGGGCATAAGACTAAAATCAACACGTCAAACATCATGATTACGGAAGTTTAAATAAGCATAATTCTTTTATTTCATATTTAATTTCCTTTATTTTATATTTAATTGCACTTCTAATTATCGCTCTTTTATTTATTGTTATTTAATCGCACTTTTAATTATCGTACTTTTTAATTATCGCAATTTTATTTTATCGCACTTTTATTATTCGCAATTTCATTATCGTTATTTACTTTACGCTTTAATTTAAGTCTTGTATTTATTTTATATTTTACATTAGGTTTTAACTGCGACTAAAGTTTTAAAATCGACAAACCGGTCATTAAACGGTAAAAACTCCCCTTTATAATAATAATATTACATATATATATATATATTTGTATTTTTATAAAAGTAAACTAATATAGCGTTGAGCTTTGTTTAAAGATTTCCATGTGGAACGAACCGGACTTACTAAAAACTACACTACTGTACGATTAGGTACACTGCCTATAAGTGTTGTAGCAAGGTTTAAGTATATCCATTCTATAAATAAATAAATATCTTGTGTAAAATTGTATCGTATTTAATAGTGTTTTTTTTTAGTAAATTAATAGTATTTTATACCCCTCTGCTTTGACATCAATATCATATAACATTTATATTTTAAATCATATAATTTATTCATGCATCAAATTCTCATAAGTTAACTTATCTAAATATCAATTGATTCAATAATTTAATACTAATATTGTTTATTAAATAATTCAAAGTATATATAAACACGTTTTTAATTACACATTGAAAGTTATATATATATATATATATATATATATATATATATATATATATATATATATATATATATATTCAATTAAATCATGGACCGTTATCATTTATAACTTGTCAAAAGGTTTCTAGAAAGATTCTAATTTTTAAGATAACGTTAAAACATTTATCCTTATTAAAATGACTCGGTAACAATTTGTCAAAAGTGGTTCCAGACATTTATAAAGTTATATTCCTTTTTAAAGAAGACGTGACACTCAAATCATTGTATATAATTTCTAAAATTTATAACAGTAAACGATAATGATAATAACTTTAATAATTTACTTCTTGACATATTGTAAAATGTACAAATCTTTCGAAACATATCGTAGTACGTTTTATATCTATTAATTGTATTCAAAACCACCTATATATAAGCTCAATATACTTGTTTATATATATATACACACACACACACGTTTCACATAACACTTTTTATTACGTAGACATTTATCTATAACGAATGAGTATAACGTTATACGTTTAATATTTTGCTAACGTTTACAAGTCATAAAATAGATTTCCTAATATAGTTACATGTCAATCAAACCGTTTAATATTTTGTAAATATTTCTCAATTTAATAATCACACATATGTATATAATCATACATATCTATTTACACATAATTGTTCGTGAATCGTCAAGAGCAGTCGAAGGGTAATTGATTACATGAACATAGTTCAAAGTTTTTGAGATTTCCACCTTACAGACTTTGCTTATCGTGTCGAAAATATTAAATCATATAAAGATAAAGTTTAAATTTGGTCGGAAATTTCCGGGTTGTCACATGCCATATTCGAGAGACGTAATGTGTTTTGATGCTTTCGTTAATGATTGGGTTTAAAAGATAGTTAGGCCCTTAAAAAGAGTTCAACCATAAAGAACACCATGACCAAGTCAGGTTTGACTTCCATGATCACGTTCGGTTATCCTAATGGTCCAATCCTTTATGTGTTTTAACAAATAGTTCCTTAATTAACTAAGAATCTCTCAAGCGTGGTTCAATTCTTGAGACCGCGTTATGGTGAAGTGTACTAATCAGCACTGACCGAGTTCCATGGCCTTACTTAACAGAGGTACAGCTTACAACAACCGTTGTGCTTCAGCATGCACGTACGAAGTTTACATGCTTGGTGACTACACTAGCATGGTCTAGGACCGACAATGTACTAGGGTCTAGTTAGATGTTTCACTATGAAAGAGTCCTCAGTCAAAATCCAAGGCTCAGTGGACTTACTACAACCGGTGTGCCTCAGTCAAATTTAGGTTGTATCCGATAGACTTCTCTTACCAAGGGGTGACACAGACAGTGTACTCAGATTCGGGGTTCGCGACTTCCCAATAATAGAGCCGATAACTACGTTCTATTAGTTGGAAAAGTGATTGAGTTTAAAGCATAATCGGAAAGCATCTCGACAACATACACATAGCATAATATTATTTCGGCATTATAACAGACTACATCATAGCATACACTAAAGATAACTACTCGCTAATCATGGCAACAATATCACAAAGCATAATAATGAAAGACATTTTATAAAGACAAAGGATAGAAGTACCCGTAGATTAAACGAGTTCTAATTACAAAAGTGACAACTTCAAACTCCAGACCGCTCCTAATACAATCTTCGGCGTTCTTCTCCAGGTACTAGGTTTCCCGTACGGATTCGAAGACCTTGAAAGTATGACTAGTATTGTAGAAAGAGAGAGAATGTAACATCCTATTTTTCTAGTTAGTTGGGACGCCATCCAAAAGCTTGGGACGTCATCCAACAGTGAAGGACTGGGCACCGTCCAGATTATGGGACACCGTCCGGATGAACTGGCGGGCAGCTGTTTGGTATTTGCCCTGAAAGAGAGAGAGAGAGATTTCTAGTATGAGAAAGCTCAAGCAAAGGAAGAAGAATCTAGTTTCGGGTCTTACCTCGAGTGATAAAGTTGTTCATCTAGTCGCTAGCTACGTGGTGATAGTAGTGGTAAGTCCTAATCTTCATTTTCTTACTTAATTAGTGTTAAAGGGTTAGGGTTTGGGTTGGTGTTGAACATAAAACCCATAATTGGTGATTTTGGGGATTTTGGGTAAGAATGAGTAATGAAAGACTCAAGATTTACTAACCTAGGGTTTCAAGTGTTAAATGGTGTAAATGTGTCTTAATGGGTTAGTTAATCACTAGCTCACTTGTGTTGTTAGCAAAGTTGGCTCTAGGGTTCATGGTTGACTTGAAATGGGTCACATGGGTAAGTTGACCTATCGGGATAAATTGGGTATGAAACACCCTAGATATGTGTTGGTGGAAGTCTTAGAACCTTAATCGCTAGCTTCTAGTGATTTGTTGTGAGTCTTGACCTCTATTAGGTGATTCTAGTGCAAATGGGTCATAAGTGCCCTCTTGGGTCATAAATGTACTAGAGAGGCTAGTTAGTGGATAGTCCAACTTATTATGTGAATTAATTAGGAATTTATTGTGTTAGGTGACTCGCTTTGAAGTTACAAGTTGTTATTGGAAATCTCGCCAAGTCGACAAGGTGAGTGGAATGATTATACATGTGTGTATATAATGTATCTATTTGTAGGGTGGGGGAGGGGTCGGGTATGCGTTGTCTATACCGCCAAGAGTTAGTGATATATTTCGTTGTACACTAACGATGGACATTTCGTTGTCCAAACCGACCAAGAGTTAGTGATATATTTCGTTGTACACTAAAGATTGCTTTGAATAGATATTTCATTGTCCAGATAGACTAGGGGTTAGTGATATATTTCGTTGTACACTAACGGTTGTTATGAACACCGGTGGGAAATTCGAAGTACCATTCCCTTGTGTTATTGATTAACCATGGTGGCGTGTTGTAGTGTAACATATTATATTATCCGAGTTATACATATGTTATCGTTGTGCTAGCTTATGGTCTTGAAGAATTTAGAGTTATACTTTGCGATGGTATACTATGTGATTTGCTAGCATGTATGAGGTATTTGTGCAAGTGCTTACAAGTAGGTGTATTATGTATGTATATGTATAATTATTGCATTCACTAAGCGTTAGCTTACCCTTTCGTTGTTTACCTTTTTAGGATCCGGCTTGGATAAGGGCAAAGGTACTCGTTTGGATTAGTGGCTCACGGGGGTTTTAGCTTTTGGAAAGTTCGGCCAAGATTTGGGTAGTTTAACCCCAAACACCATGCTCTAAGTGTCGTTTGGTATTTAAACTTGTGTGGTCGAAACTTGTATTTTTGAACAAAATTAGTAAAACGGGTCGTCGTGGGCCCGGTGATGTAAAACTAGTTTTATTGTGGAAATCTTTTAGTTTTACTTATATTGATATGTTGTGATAATTTGTTTCGTCGAAAAGTGTCGGGAAGCGGGTTTTTCGCTCACGTGTAAAAGAAAACTGATCAGTCCCCGTTAGTTCATTTGGACGTCATCCTAAAGTGTTGGACGCCGTCCAAGGCTTCAGTACTGGATGCCGTCCAGGAATCTGGACGCCGTCCAGGAATCTGGACGCCGTCCAGATGTTCAGGTTCAAATTTTTTTTTTGTGGGGTCGTGTTTTCGGTATAACGAGGGTTGGGTCGTTACAAGTGGTATCAGAGCATAGTCTAAGGGATTTAGGTGACTTGAGATAGGCGCCTAGACTTAGACTTTTGTGTCGATGTGTTATATGCGGGACTTGTAGGGCTACGGGTTGGTGCGGGTTCTGATTAGTTCTTAGATACATAGGCGGACTAACTATGCTATACTATGATGTTACTAATCATGTGCTATTGTTTTGAACATCGAGTGAGATGGTTGTGATGCGTTTGAGCGCGGCATGGCGTGTGAGCGTAATAGTGAGTCGCGACCACTATTACGATTGCAAGTCAAGTCAAGCAAGGACGTACGACAAGCATTGAGCTAGGTGGGGTGTATGTGCGGTAAGATGTGTATATGTATTGTTTTGTTGGAAGTGTCTAAACCGTTTCGATTTTGTTTAGAATGAAGATGATGAATGGAACGAAGACAAGTAATGGTGGTGGTCCTCTACTCGAGGAAGCAGACGAAATGACCACAAAGATAGAAGCCGCTCTAGAAAACTATGTTTCGGTTTTCTCTCGAAAGGTTAAGAAAATTCTCGAAGAGTCGGTTTCGGAAAAATTTGTCGATATGATTCAAGAACGAATGGCCAATGCCGTCAAAGAAGAAGTTGAAAGGAGGTTTCCTAGACCTCAAAATGGGGGCGAGTTGGAGTTTAGCTATAAAAACTTCTTGGCGACTAAGCCTCCTCACTTTCACGGGGATCCCGACCCCATGAAAAGTGCGGCTTGGATCTCCTATGTTGAGGGTTGTTTTCGCACTACCGAGTGCCCACCCGAGAAGAAGACGAGGCTTGCCACTAGTTTGTTGAGGGGCCATGCTAAAGATTGGCTCGATGGTAAAATTGACATGGTGGGTGATGCGGCTTTTGTAGGGTTATCTTGGTCGGAGTACAATAAGGAGTTTTTCCTTGAGTATCGTACGCAAGCGGATCTTTCCAAATTGCGCAACGAGTTAAGGAACATGCGTCAAGGGTCTTTGGACCTAAACACTCTCAAAACTAACTTTCTCTCCAAGGCGCGTTTTTGCCCCGAGTATGTGGGGAATGATCAATTGTTAATGGAAGACTTTCATGCAACCCTTAGAGATGATTTGAAGGGTAAAATTAGTATTTGTCATGTTGAGACTTTTGCTAAGCTTTTGGCGGTGGTAAAGGAGTTTGAAGCGCAAGCTTCAAGTCTGGTTAGTTATGCGCCAAGTAAAAGAAAGTTTGAAGCTTCTAGTTTTTCGAACAAGAAGAGTAGGGGAGCATCCGAAAGTGTTGGTAGTGTGAAGAAAGGTGCTTCTAGTGTTCATGTGACCACATGCTACAATTGTGGGCAAAAAGGTCACTACTCTCGTGATTGCCCAAAACCGCGTGTTAATGTGATCACATGTTTTAATTGTCAACAAGAAGGGCACCGAAAGTCGGAGTGCCCCGATCTCCAAAATGATCAAGTTAAGAGGATAGAGAAGGCGGCGGGGTCGGCAAGGGGGCGTAATTATTTGATGACCAATGATGAAGCCAAGCAATCCAATGAAGTTGTCTCAGGTACCTTCATGGTTAACTCTAATCCGGCACGGATACGTTTTGATAGTGGTGCTAATTTGTCGTTTGTATCTCCAAGATTTGTGCCTAAGTTGAATAAACCACTAGCTAAGTTAAGTCATCCAGTAGAAGTCGAAATAGCGGATGGTAAGACGGTGCTAGAGGTTGATGTTTGTAGAAATTGTAATGTTGTGTTTGGTGCTGAAACCTTTAAAATTGACCTCATCCCGATGACTTTGGGTGATTTCAATATTGTTGTTGGTATGGATTGGCTCGATCGTTATAGAGACGATATTGCATGCCATGATAAATTCATTCATGTAAAAGCCCCAAGTAGGGGAGAGTTAATTATTTATGGCGATAAACGACGAACACTTGTGCCGATATGCACTTATGCACGGGCATGTCGTTTCCTTGTTAGTGGTGGCATGGCTTTTCTTACCCATGTTGTTGATACTCGTGAAGAGCCACCATTCATTCGTAAAATTTCGGTGGTTAATGAATTTGAAGACGTTTTTCCGGATGAGTTGCCGGGTGTTCCGGTGGAAAGACAAGTTGAATTTCGCATTGAGTTGGTTCCGGGAGCTACTCCCATTGCTAAAACTCCTTATCGTTTAGCACCGACAGAAATGCAAGAGTTGTTAAATCAAATGTTAGAGTTTCTTGAGAAGGGTTTTATTCGACCGAGTGCTTCGCCATGGGGTGCTCCGGTCTTGTTCGTGAAGAAGAAAGATGGTAGTATGCGTATGTGCATTGATTATCGGGAGTTGAACAAAGTGACGATCAAGAATCGTTATCCATTGCCAAGAATTGACGATTTATTTGACCAACTCCAAGGTGCGACGTATTTCTCTAGAATTGACCTACGGTCCGGCTATTACCAAATGCGGGTCCGTGAGGAAGATATTGAGAAAACGGCTTTTTGAACGCGTTACGGGCATTTTGAGTTTGTAGTTATGCCTTACGAATGCACCGGCGGCATTCATGGATCTTATGAACCGAGTGTGCCAACTTATGTTGGACAAGTCGGTAATTGTGTTCATCGACAACATACTTGTTTATTCGAAGAGTATGAGGGAACATGAACATCATTTGCGTAGTGTGTTGAAGACGTTGCGGAAATAGAAGTTGTATGCTAAGTTCTCAAAATGTGAATTTTGGCTAAGGGAAGTTCAATTCCTTGGCCATATTGTGAACAAGGAAGGTATACAAGTAGATCCGGGGAATATAGAGACGGTGAAGAGTTGGGGACAATCGACTACGCCTACGGAAATCCGAAGTTTTCTCGGATTGGCCGGTTATTATCGTCGGTTTATCCAATACTTTTCTAAGATTGCTTCTCCATTGACGAAATTGACGAGGAAGAACGCGAGATTTAATTGGGAAAACGAGCAAGAAATTGCTTTTCAATTATTAAAAGAGAAGTTGTGTCAAGCTCCGGTCTTAGTGTTGCCGGAAGGTGTAGATGATATGACGGTTTATTGTGATGCTTCTTTAAATAGGCTCGGGTGTGTTCTAATGCAACGAGGTAAAGTCATCGCTTACGCCTCTCGCCAGTTAAAGGAATATGAAAAGAGATACCCGACTCATGATATCGAATTAGCGGCGGTGGTCCATGCTTTGAAAATTTGGCGCCACTACTTGTATGGTGTCAAGAGTACGATTTATTCGGATCACAAGAGTTTGAAACATCTTTTTGATCAACGGGATTTGAATTACCGTCAACTTAGATGGATGGATGTGGTGAAGGATTATGATTGTGAGATACTTTACCATTCGGGCAAGGCGAATGTAGTCGCGGATGCGTTAAGTCGAAATAGTCAACATCCGGCCATACGTTTAGGATTGTTACGCATGACAATTACTAATGACTTTCTTGAAAAGCTCGGTAAGGTTCAAATTGAAGCTTTTGTTCATAATAAATGCGAAGAGCGGATTGTGGGGCAAACGAAGTTTATTATGTTGGGCCCTCAAGGTTTGTTGTCCTTTCAAGGAAGGGTGTGGGTACCAAGGATGTGGGATTTCCGAAAGGTGCTTCTTGATGAAGTGCACAAGTCTAAGTATTCCGTTCATCCGGGTGCGACGAAGATGTATCTTGATTTGAAGAAAGATTATTGGTGGCCGGGCATGAAACGTGACGTTGTTAAGTATGTTGAGCAATGCGTCACGTGTTTGCAAGTTAAAGCCGAACACCAAAAGCCGTATGGTAAGTTGCAACTGCTAGAAATACCGATGTGGAAGTGGGAGCATATTACCATGGATTTTATTACCAAGTTGCCAAAGACGGCAAGGACCCAATTTGATACTATTTGGGTGATTGTTGATAGATTGACGAAGAGTGCATTGTTTCTTCCTATTAAAGAAGCAATTACATCGGAGGCACTTGCGAAGATGTTCATTAAGGAAGTGATATCTAGACATGGCGTTCCCGTGTCTATTGTTTCGGATCGGGACACGCGTTTTACTGCTCGATTTTGGAAAAAGTTTCATGAAGATATGGGAACGAGAGTGAATATGAGTACGGCGTATCATCCTCAAACGGACGGTCAAACCGAACGTACAAATCAAACATTGGAGGATATGT
Organism: Rutidosis leptorrhynchoides; assembly: GCF_046630445.1. Lineage (NCBI taxonomy): Eukaryota > Viridiplantae > Streptophyta > Magnoliopsida > Asterales > Asteraceae > Rutidosis > Rutidosis leptorrhynchoides. Next base: position 304,387,982 of record NC_092334.1, read on the forward strand.
TGCGAGCGAGTATTATTGATTTCGGTGGTAGTTGGGATGAACACTTGCCTTTGGTGGAATTCTCGTACAATAATAGTTTTCACTCTAGTATTGGAATGCCACCATATTAGATGTTATATGGTAGAAGGTTTCGAACCCCGATTTGTTGGGGTGAAGTGGGTTAAAGGGAAGTCGGGAGCACCGACTTGGTATTGGAGACAAATAGTAAAATTGATATGATTCGGGCTCGTTTAAAAGCGGCGCAAGATAGACAAAAATCTTATGTCGATAAACGTAGGCGACCGATCGAGTTTCAAGAGGGGATATGGTGATGCTCAAGGTTTCACCGTGGAAGGGTATTATTCGGTTTCGAAAACGGGGGAAGTTAGCTCCTCGATTTATTGGGCCATTTAAGATTTTAGCTCGTGTTGGTGAAGTTGCGTATCGGTTGGAATTACCCGAAGAGCTTACGGGGATCCATAATACATTTCATGTTTCTCATCTCGGTAAGTGTCTTGCGAATGATTCATCATGGATGCCATTAGATGAGATTGAGTTAAACAACAAGTTAGAGTATGTTGAAGAGCCGATTGCTATACTTGATGAAAAGGTGAAAATGTTGCGTAACAAATAGGTAAGGACTTTTAAGGTCCAATGGCGTCGTAGTAAAGGTTCAAAGTTTACGTGGGAACCCGAAGAATTTGTGTTGGTTTATCTTCCTGCTTGTCATGCGGTGTGGATTGCGAGGACGCAATCCGGTCCAAGTGGGGGAGAGTTGTAACATCCTGTTTTTCTAGTTAGTTGGGACGACATCCAAAAGCTTGGGACGCCGTCCAACAGTGAAGGACTGGACGCCGTCCAGATTATGGGACGCCGTCCAGATGAACTGGCGGGCAGCTATTTGGTTTTTGGATATTTTAGAAGGGTATTTTGGTATTTTCACAATGGAACGAGTTTGAGGCCATTAGATCAGTTTTGGAGTGTGTCATTACTCCACTTTCAAAAACCTGAACCCTACCACTTCAAGTTTAGAGAGAGAGATTTCTAGTGTGAGAAAGCTCAAGCAAAGGAAGAAGAATCTAGTTTCGGGTCTTACCTCGAGTGATAAAGTTGTTCATCTAGTCACTAGCTATGTGGTGATAGTAGTGGTAAGTCCTAATCTTCATTTTCTTACTTAATTAGTGTTAAAGGGTTAGGGTTTGGGTTAGTGTTGAACATAAAACCCATAATTGGTGATTTTGGGGATTTTGGGTAAGAATGAGTCATGAAAGACTCAAGATTTACTAACATAGGGTTTCAAGTGTTAAATGGTGTAAATGTGTCTTAATGGGTTAGTTAATCACTAGCTCACTTGTGTTGTTAGTAAAGTTGGCTCTAGGGTTCATCGTTGACTTGAAATGGGTCACATAGGTAAGTTGACCTAGCGGGATAAATTGGGTATGAAACACCCTAGATATGTGTTGGTGGAAGTCTTAGAACCTTAATCGCTAGCTTCTAGTGATTTGTTGTGAGTCTTGACCTCTATTAGGTGATTCTAGTGCAAATGGGTCATAAGTGCCCTTTTGGGTCATAAATGCACTAGAGAGGCTAGTTGGTGGATAGTCCAACTTATTATGTGAATTAATTGAGAATTAATTGTGTTAGGTGACTCGCTTTGAAGTTACAAGTTGTTATTGGAAATCTCGCCAAGTCGACAAGGTGAGTGGAATGATTATACATGTGTGTATATAATGTATCTATTTGTAGGGCGGGGGAGGGGCCGGGTATGCGTTGTCTATACCGCCAAGAGTTAGTGATATATTTCGTTGTACACTAACGATGGACATTTCGTTGTCCAAACCGACCAAGAGTTAGTGATATATTTTGTTGTACACTAAAGATTGCTTTGAACGTATATTGTGTTGTCCAAATAGCCTAGGGGTTAGTGATATATTTTATTGTACACTAACGGTTGATATGAACACCGGTGGGAAATTCGAAGTACCATTCCCTTGTGTTATTGATTAACCATGGTGGCCTGTTGTAGTGTAACATATTATATTATCTGAGTTATACATATGTTATCGTTGTGCTAGCTTGTGGTCTTGAAGAATTTAGAGTTATACTTTGCGATGGTATGCTATGTGATTTGCTAGCATGTATGAGGTATTTGTGTAAGTGCTTGCAAGTAGGTTCATTAAGTATGTATATGTATAATTATTGCATTCACTAAGCGTTAGCTTACCCTTTTGTTGTTTACCTTTTTAGGATCCGGCTTGGATAAGGGCAAAGGTACTTGCTTGGATTAGTGGCTCACGGGGGTTCTAGCTTTTGGAAATTTTAGCCAAAATTTGGGTAGTTTAACCCCAAACACCATGCTCTAAGTGTCGTTTGGTATTTAAACTTGTGTGGTCGAAACTTGTATTTTTGAACGAAATTAGTAAAACGGGTCGTCGTGGGCCCGGTGATGTAAAACTAGTTTTATTGTGGAAATCTTTTAGTTTTACTTATATTTGTGATAATTTGTTTCGTCGAAAAGTGTCGGGAAGCGGGTTTTTCGCTCACGTGTAAAAGAAAACTGATCAGTCCCCGTTAGTTCATTTGGACGTCGTCCTAAAGTGTTAGACACCGTCCAAGGCTTCAGTACTGGACGCCGTCCAGATGTTCAGGTTCAATTTTTTTTTTTTTTTTTTGGTCGTGTTTTCAGTATAACTAGGGTTGGGTCTTTACAGAGAAAGAAGTGAATTAAAGTGTGTGTAAAAATGGATGACAAAGACCCCGTAAATAGACTTGAAATTGGCCTGCATACGGCTGGCAATCCGTATGGCAAGCCGTATGGCAGACTTTTTTTGCAGGCCGTTTGCACTGGTCAGCGGTTTTACCTGGCCGTTTGCCTGGGCCGTAGGCCATTTTCCCTACTGGCAGGCTGTATGGCAAATTGTATGGCCTGCTGATTTCACTGGATCGTAACTTGATTTCCTTAATCGTAACTTGGTTTCTCGTCTTTCACCGTTTTCGCTCTAGAATCTTCGTTTTAGCTCCGATTCTCTTGATTCTTTTTGCACCATCTTCGTAATCACTTAATCTTTAATTTTAACCAACGAAGCGAGTATTTTAGCGATAAATCTTGAAACTTTATTGTTTTTGTTCCTTAATACCGGGGTAAAAACATGACTTTTTAGCCGATATCAAATATCCCACACTTAGACTTTGTTTGTCCTCAAGCAAACTTCTCATCTTTACTTCAAGAAATCTTTTCGAAGTTTCCTTTCTATTAGCCTAAGCGGTTTGCTTTTTATTATAAGAGCAAAAAGATAAGATAGGTTATCTATGTTAGGGTTGAAACTATCTCTGCAAGCATGCGAAGAGGTTACATGACTTAGGCTAGCTTTCACGGGTCACTCAAATAACACAATTGTTTAGGGTTCCCTATAGATCTAAGAAATGAATTCACTCATAGCCAGTCATGTTGGACCCATTGTCATAGGCTTGATAAAGACTCAAATCCTTGCTACTAATGTGAAAACGGTAGTAACCATAGCTTCTAGGTCATTTGTCAATTTGGAATAATCAATAGGAATTTTGGAGTGGTGGTTAAGTTGTTTTAAAGGGTGTGAGAAAAAGGGTAATATAGTCTTAAAGACTTTTATTCGGAATTTTGGAAATATAGGATAGATAGGAGTGTTGATATTTTTGAGAAGCACTTTGAACTTTTCTCCTTTGGAGAGATAGGCGTTTGTGGCCAAGTTCTTCTTCAGCGTTTTTCTTTATAAGTTCTTATATATATATATATATATATATATATATATATATATATATATATATATATATATATATATATATATATATATATATATATATATATATATATATATATATATATAACTTTTTTGGAGATTTCATCTAGAGAAACTTTCTGCCGGTAAACTTTTTCAAGACCTTTGCCATGATACTTGAGAGGTTTATAACATCGTGTTTTCGGAAGGAATCTCATTTTCTGAATTTTTCGAGTGATAGTAAAGATGATGTGGATGGGGGTTTGATGTGGTAGAAGTGGTGAATGTGTGGAAGGCTTATTTGACAAATGGCTAGCTCTTCTGATTATACACGAATCACATTTCATTACTTGGAAATGCATATCTAGAGCAAGTTCTGATTCTGAGTACAGACATCGGCACTCTCAACGAAAAATAGTGAAGCATTAAAGATGAATTCTCATATGGTCTTATTAGGTGCCTCACCATAATCAATTTAGGTCGATAATGCCTAGTCATGCAATGCTCTATTAGAGATTCGGTTCGTCCCAACAAGATTTCTACCTTACTTAAGCCTTAATTTTATTTACAAACGTTCTAATTTTTCAAAAGTACTTTTTTGAAAAGGTTTTCTCTTGTTAAAAATTTTTGAAATTTGGCTTAAGAAATCAGAATCTTTGTAATGGGGTTATTTAAATTCAGCATGAAAAGATTATACCAACATCCCACACTTAGCCGAACATTATCCTCAATGTTCCTAGTGTATCTCACACTTAGGAGTATTAGTTAACGATTTGGGAATATTTGTCTACTATTTATTTGGGTTGGAATCCCACACTTAGTGATAAGCTAGGATGTGGCGTAATTGAAATTTGAGCTAGTAACGGGAAAAAAGGAGTACCCCAGTGGATAGTCGTGGTTGCTTGAAGAAACTGGCTGGCTTGTGAAGGCAGGTTGTTTCAACAATCTAGGAAGTTACGTCCTTCGTTGATCGGCTCATTTGTCATCCTTTATTCTTCTACTCTACTTTATTACACGGATTGCCTCCCGATAAGAGCTTTTGTTTAAGGTCTTTGGCTCGACCATAATGATGCTCAAAAAGCAGACATTCCCCTCTGATAATTGTAATCATGGTCTTCTCGAGGGAATGTGAGTCTTGATGGATAGATCTGGAGAAAATGCCGGACCAAGAGTAGTAGAAGGTCTTGTATTTCTCTCAAAGATCTTCTGAAGGAGAGATAATGTGCAGTTTCAGCTTGTGACAAATCTTGAAGCCTGATGAGAATATAATCTACGGCTCTGCTGATTGATCCATGAATGTCAATCATTGAGGCAGTGCTCGTAGTGATTACTTCTCTGATAGGATGTTCATTGCGGAGGTCTTAAAATAATGTCAGAAATTATATCTTCAGTATCTCGAAATCTTCTGAATTGTGATCTCCACAGTAGGAGTCTGTAGCCTTGCACAAATTTGTCAAGAGGCGAAGTTGAAAAGAAGTGAAAAGCAGCCCTGACCCAAGCATTAATGTCACCGTCTTAGAATATATCTCCCGACATCCATCCTTGAACATGAAACTAGGATCCGTGGATTCGTGGAAGATACCTGTTATTTGCTTCGTAACATAGGTGGCAATGTTGACTCGGTCTGGTTCAAGATGTGAGAATGGATTGTTGCGTCTTCCTTCTTCTGCTACTATGTCTTATAACTCTTTGATAATCAGATCGACATGGTGATCAATTGTTACATAAATCACTAGCCTGTCTGGTGTGCTTTTGAAATTATCTTTTTCCAAGAGAACGAAGAGACTGTGAATATCTTCGATCATTTGCAAATCAGAGTGATAAGTCGGGCGTCCGGTGGAAAGATCCATATGCTTCCGGATGAGAGTCAGTAGTGCTCGTTGGTTTACTGAGAACAGAAGTGCTGATCCAGTTAATGCGTTGTAAACCTTAGAGTAAATGATCTTCTAATCTTGATAAAATCTTGTCCCGAGAATAGTGCAAACTACTGAATTGTACTCTCGTTGCCTTACATCATGGTAGATATGATCGTGAAGAGTATTGATAAAGTCTTGAATGCGCCCTTCTAAGATTTCAACATTATCGTCTTCTCTTTGTAGATAGAGGTTGTATTCATCTTCGATAGCCTAGATCCGTTATTTTAAGCGTAGAGTAAAATCAATTGTTGATTTACGGATGGCTTCAAGAATATCTTCAAATTCATCGGTGTCATTGAAGAAGAGTCCGGCTCCTCCAGATCTGGTTCGGGTGGAGAATATGAATCATCCAGAATGTCTTCATGTTGCTCTTCCTCTTCATAATTAGTATAGCTTTCTTCTATAGATTCATCCGATGAACGGGTTTCTTCAGTATTCTGGTGCTTCATTACAACACTTGCAGGGTCAATCTCTATATCTTTAACCTCAGCCTTATCTGTTTTCTTCTTGAAATGAATGATTAAACTGTGATCCTCCGTCTCGAGCCTCATTAATTCTTTGTGACGTTCCAAGCTTGGAGAGGGTATTATCACAGTTTCTTTTATGTCTCCCATTTCCTCTTCCTCCTCAGATTCTTCCCCTTCCTCTATTTCTTCGATAGGATCCTCTTCTTCTATTTCTGGGTTATCAGCAGACTGTGATTAGACACCCATCTCGATATCATTGGCTGGTGGTGGAGTGATGTTAAAGCGAAGGGGTACAAAATAGTTATATTTTTACTACAAAATACTATTAAATTCGATACAATTTTACACAAGTTATTTATTTATTTATAGAGTGGATATACCTAAACCTTGCTACAACACTTATAGGCAGTGTACCTAATCGTACAGTAGTGTAGTTTTAAGTATGTCCGGTTCATCCAAGGGAACTCGCCAAGTTTAACGCTATATTTTTAAAACTATATTTGTAAATAAATATATATATAAATATAAGTAGTATTATTATTATAAAAGGGGGTTTTTACAGTTTAATGACCGGTTTGTCGATTTTAAAACTTTAGTCGCAGTTAAAACCTAATGTAAAATATTAAAAATAAATATAACTTAATTTTAAGCGTAAAGTAAATAACGATAATGAAATTGCGATAAATAAAAGTACGATAAATAAAATGACAATAAATTAAAGTACGATAATTAAAAGTGCAATTAAATATGAAATAAAAGAATTATGCTTATTTAAACTTCCCTAATCATGATGTTTGACGTGTTGATTTTAGTTTATTCCCATGGGTTAATTGTCCATTGTCCTGGATTATTCAATATGTCCGTCTGGTTTTTGTCCATAACAGTCCATCAGTCATAAATATAAAGTGCGAGTGTCCTCGTCAAATTTTCCTTATATCCGAAGTCAAATATTCCAACTAATTGGGGACTTAAACTATAATTACACCAAGTGTCCTTGTATATAATTCACCCCTGTTTTAATAAGTCCATTGACTATTAATCCATTCCCGTGTCCGGTTAAATGAACGATTATTAGTACTTATAAATATCCCGCCCATCGTGTCCGATCGAGTGTATGTGGTTATTTATAGGTACGTCCAATTGTAAATCTTTATATTAAATTAACAAACTATCATTTAATTAAACAAATATAAAGCCCATTAATAGCCCATAGTCTAATTTCCACAAATGTCGTTCTTTTGTCCAAACCCCAATTATGGTACAAAGCCCAATTACCCCGTCTTAATATTTTAGCCCAACATCACGATTACTTCGGCTTAAATAAGCATAATAATAACTTAGCTACGAGACATTAATTTAAAAAGTTTGAACATAACTTACAATGATTAATAATAGCGTAGCGTTACACGGACAGAATTTCGACTTACACCCTTACAACATTCACTAACATACCCTTATTATTAAAATTAAAATTAAAATTATAATATATATATATATATAGATATATATATATATATATATATATATATATATATATATACGTGAGATTGAGAGATAGAGAAAAAGATGTGTTTTTGTTCAACCAAAACTGCGAAATTTATAGGACCTGACCCTCAAATTGGGGCCATGCGATCGCATGGAAATTGCACTTCCAGGCCATGCGATCACATGGCCTGCTTTTCCAGCTCACACAGATTTGTTTGCTTTCTTGCCGACGGTTTTATACAATAATATAATATATATATATATAATTTTAAGAATTAATTATATATTATATTATATTCATGTGCATAGTTGACTTGTAATTTTTAGTCCGTTGCGTTGAGCGTTGAGAGTTAACTCTAGTCCCGGTTCCGGATTTTCGAACATCCTTGCGTACAATTTAATATCTTGTACTTTGCGTTTTGCGTCTTGTACTCTTGTAATTTTGAGACGTTTCTCATCAATAATTTGAACCACTTTGATTGTACTTTGTACTTTTGAGTTTTTTTTGGTCGTTTGCGTCTTCAATTCGTCGAATTTGTCTTTTGTCTTCACCTTTTATTATTTAAACGAATATCACTTGTAAATAGAACAATTGCAACCAAAAGCTTGTCTTTCTTGAGGGATAATGCTATGAAATATATGTTCGTTTTTAGCATTATCAAATATTCCCACACTTGAGCGTTGCTTGTCCTCAAGCAATATAGTCTTGAAATAAAAATACTAGAATCACTTCTTTATTTTTCACACTTTGTACATCAGTGATTTCTATACGGCGGTATAAACAATGATAGTAACGTTATGGTTTACAGTCTCACATGACTATGAAAATTTAGATCCTTAAGGAAATTGGATCTTTATGAAAACATTTAATCTTTTGAAAATTAAATCTAGCTTTTACCCTTGATAAGTTTTCCGAAATAACCCTTCACCGGTGTTTGCAAAATTGTTTTTGTGGGTTTTGTGGGTTTCAGATTTGAAAATTTTAGCTCAAAACTTGCGGTTTTGTGTCACCCACTTGCTAACCTTGTATTGGGAAAGCAACACGTCCAGTATACTTGCTCCGTATATTACCTTTCGGTAAACTACCGTCCGGTTGTAAAGGAAAGCGTTGAACAAGCAACTGTTAAGGTAATGTCCCGTGACATGCTTTTAATTATGGTCTATATCGTGTCGGATGCAATTACTATCCTTTGTAAGAGCAATAGTAAAGATCACCCTATAGTTTTTGAAATTTCCCGTTCTTATTGATTAAAAACGTTCCATATTAATTGATTTCGTTGCTAGGTTTTGACCTCTATATTAGACGTTTTTCAAAGACTGCATTCATTTTTAAAACAAACCATAACCTTTATTTCATAAATAAAGGTTTAAAAAGCTTTACGTAGATTATCAATTAATGATAATCTAAAATATCCTGTTTACACACGACCATTACATAATGGTTTACAATACAAATATGTTACATTGAAATCAGTTTCTTGAATGCAGTTTTTACACAATATCATACAAACATGGACTCCAAATCTTGTCCTTATTTTAGTATGCAACAGCGGAAGCTCTTAGTATTCACCTGAGAATAAACATGCTTTAAACGTCAACAAAAATGTTGGTGAGTTATAGGTTTAACCTATATATATCAAATCGTAACAATAGACCACAAGATTTCATATTTCAATACACATCCCATACATAGAGAAAAAAATCATTCATATGGTGAACACCTGGTAACCGACATTAACAAGATGCATATATAAGAATATCCCCATCATTCCGGAACACCCTTCGGATATGATATAAATTTCGAAGTACTAAAGCATCCGGTACTTTGGATGGGGTTTGTTAGGCCCAATAGATCTATCTTTAGGATTCGCGTCAATTAGGGTGTCTGTTCCCTAATTCTTAGATTACCAGACTTAATAAAAAGGGGCATATTCGATTTCGATAATTCAACCATAGAATGTAGTTTCACGTACTTGTGTCTATTTTGTAAATCATTTATAAAACCTGCATGTATTCTCATCCCAAAAATATTAGATTTTAAAAGTGGGACTATAACTCACTTTCACAGATTTTTACTTCGTCGGGAAGTAAGACTTGGCCACTGGTTGATTCACGAACCTATAACAATATATACATATATATCAAAGTATGTTCAAAATATATTTACAACACTTTTAATATATTTTGATGTTTTAAGTTTATTAAGTCAGATGTCCTCGTTAGTAACCTACAACTAGTTGTCCACAGTTAGATGTACAGAAATAAATCGATAAATATTATCTTAAATCAATCCACGACCCAGTGTATACGTATCTCAGTATTGATCACAACTCAAACTATATATATATTTTGGAATCAACCTCAACCCTGTATAGCTAACTCCAACATTCACATAAAGAGTGTCTATGGTTGTTCCGAAATATATATAGATGTGTCGACATGATAGGTCGAAACATTGTATACGTGTCTATGGTATCTCAAGATTACATAATATACAATACAAGTTGATTAAGTTATGATTGGAATATATTTGTTACCAATTTTCACGTAGCTAAAATGAGAAAAATTATTCAATCTTGTTTTACCCATAACTTCTTCATTTTAAATCCGTTTTGAGTGAATCAAATTTCTATGGTTTCATATTGAACTCTATTATATGAATCTAAACAGAAAAATTATAGGTTTATAGTCAGAAAAATAAGTTACAAGTTGTTTTTGTAAAGGTAGTCATTTCAGTCGAAAGAACGACGTCTAGATGACCATTTTAGAAAACATACTTCCACTTTGAGTTTAACCATAATTTTTGGATATAGTTTCATGTTCATAATAAAAATCATTTTCCCAGAATAACAACTTTTAAATCAAATTTTATCATAGTTTTTAATTAACTAACCCAAAACAGCCCGCGGTGTTACTACGACGGCGTAAATCCGGTTTTATGGTGTTTTTCGTGTTTCCAGGTTTTAAATCATTAAGTTAGCATATCATATAGATATAGAACATGTATTTAGTTAATTTTAAAAGTCAATTTAGAAGGATTAACTTTTATTTACGAACAAGTTTAGAATTAACTAAACTATGTTCTAGTGATTACAAGTTTAAACCTTCGAATAAGATAGCTTTATATGTATGAATCGAATGATGTTATAAACATCATTACTACCTCAAGTTCCTTGGATAAACCTACTAGAAATGAGAAAAATAGATCTAGCTTCAAAGGATCCTTGGATGGCTTGAAAGTTCTTGAAGCAGAATCATGACACGAAAACAATTTCAAGTAAGATTTCCACTCGAAATAAGATTGTTATAGTTATAGAAATTGAATTAAAGTTTGAATATGATTATTACCTTGTATTAGAAAGATAACCTACTGTAAGTAACAAAGGTTTCTTGATCTTGGATGATTACTTGGAATGGATTTAGAAAACTTGGAAGTAAACTTGCAATCTTGGAAGTATTCTTGATTTTATGAAACTAGAACTTTTGGAATTTATGAAGAACACTTAGAACTTGAAGATAGAACTTGAGAGAGATAAATTAGATGAATAAAATTGAAAAATGAAAGTGTTTGTAGGTGTTTTTGGTCGTTGGTGTATGGATTAGATATAAAGGATATGTAATTTTGTTTTCATGTAAATAAGTCATGAATGATTACTCATATTTTTGTAATTTTATGAGATATTTCATGCTAGTTGCCAAATTATGGTTCCTACATGTGTTAGGTGACTCACATGGGCTGCTAAGAGCTGATCATTGGAGTGTATATACCAACAGTACATACATCTAAAAGCTGTGTATTGTACGAGTACGAATACGGGTGCATACGAGTAGAATTGTTGATGAAACTGAACGAGGATGTAATTGTAAGCATTTTTGTTAAGTAGAAGTATTTTGATAAGTGTCTTGAAGTCTTTCAAAAGTGTATGAATACATATTAAAACACTACATGTATATACATTTTAACTGAGTCGTTAAGTCATTGTTAGTCGTTACATGTAAATGTTGTTTTGAAACCTTTAGGTTAACGATCTTGTTGAATGTTGTTAACCCATTGTTTATTATAACAAATGAGATGTTAAATTATTATATTATCATGATATTATGATATATAATATATCTTAGTATGATATATATACAGTTAAATGTCGTTACAACGATAATCGTTAAATATATGTCTCGTTTCGAAATCATTAAGTTAGTAGTCTTATTTTTACATATGTATTTTATTGTTAATACACTTAATAATATATTTACTTATCATTTAACATAATTAACCAAGTGTATCAATATCTTAATATGATTCATATGTACCTAGTAAGACGTTGTTATAACGATAATCGTTATATATATCGTTTTCGAGTTTCTTAAATTAATAGTCTCATTTTTATGTATATAACTCATTGTTAAAATACCTAATGAGATACATACTTATAATAAAATCATGTTAACTATATATATAACCATATATATGTCATCGTATAGTTTTTACAAATTTTAATGTTCGTGAATCACCGGTCAACTTGGGTGGTCAATTGTCTATATGAAACCTATTTCAATTAATCAAGTCTTAACAAGTTTGATTGCTTAACATGTTGGAAACACTTAATCATGTAAATAACAATTTCATTTAATATATATATATAAACATGGAAAATTTCGGGTCACTACAGTACCTACCCGTTAAATAAATTTCGTCTCGAAATTTTAAGAAGTTGGAGGTGTTGACGTATCTTCTGGAAATAAATGCGGGTATTTCTTCTTCATCTGATCTTCACGCTCGCAGGTGAACTCGAGTCCTCTACGAGCATTCCATCAAACCTTAACAATCAGTATCTTGTTTTGTTTAAGTCTCTTAACCTCACGATCCATTATTTCGACGGGTTCTTCAATGAATTGAAGTTTTTCATTGATTTGGATTTCGTCGAATGGAATAGTGAGATCTTCTTTAGCAAAATATTTCTTCAAATTTGAGACGTGGAAAGTGTTATGTACAGCCGCGAGTTGTTGAGGTAGCTCCAGTTGGTAAGCTACTGGTCTGACACGATCTATAATCTTGAATGGTCCAATGTACCTTGGATTTAGTTTCCCCCGTTTACCAAATCGAACAACGCCTTTCCAAGGTGAAACCTTAAGCATGAACATTTCTCCAATTTCAAACTTTATATCTTTTCTTTTACTGTCCGCTTAGCTCTTTTGTCGACTCTGGGCGGTTTTCAATCTTTGTTGAATTTGGATGATTTTCTCGGTAGTTTCTTGTATTATCTCCGAACCCGTAATCTGTCTATCCCCCACTTCACTCCAACAAATCGGAGACCTGCACTTTCTACCATAAAGTGCTTCAAACGGCGCCATCTCAATGCTTGAGTGGTAGCTGTTGTTGTAGGAAAATTCTGCTAACGGTAGATGTCGATCCCAACTGTTTCCGAAATCAATAACACAAGCTCGTAGCATGTCTTCAAGCGTTTGTATCGTCCTTTCGCTCTGCCCATCAGTTTGTGGATGATAGGCAGTACTCATGTCTAGACGAGTTCCCAATGCTTGCTATAATGTCTGCTAGAATCTTGAAATAAATCTGCCATCCCTATCAGAGATAATAGAGATTGGTATTCCATGTCTGGAGACGACTTCCTTCAAATACAGTCGTGCTAACTTCTCCATCTTGTCATCTTCTCTTATTGGAAGGAAGTGTGCTGACTTGGTGAGACGATCAACTATTACCCAAATAGTATCATAACCACTTGCAGTCCTTGGCAATTTAGTAATGAAATCCATGGTAATGTTTTCCCATTTCCATTCCGGGATTTCAGGTTGTTGTAGTAGACCTAATGGTTTCTGATGTTCAGCTTTAACCTTAAAACACGTCAAACATTCTCCTACATATTTAGCAATATCGGCTTTCATACCTGGCCACCAAAAATGTTTCTTAAGATCCTTGTACATCTTCCCTGTTCCAGGATGTATTGAGTATCTGGTTTTATGAGCTTCTCTAAGTACCATTTCTCTCATATCTCCAAATTTTGGTACCCAAATTCTTTCAGCCCTATACCGGGTTCCGTCTTCCTGAATATTAAGATGCTTCTCCGATCCTTTGGGTATTTCATCCTTTAAATTTCCCTCTTTTAAAACTCCTTGTTGCGCCTCCTTTATTTGAGTAGTAAGGTTAGTGTGAATCATTATATTCATAGATTTTACTCGAATGGGTTCTCTGTCCTTTCTGCTCAAGGCGTCGGCTACCACATTTGCCTTCCCCGGGTGGTAACGAATCTCAAAGTCGTAATCATTCAACAATTCAATCCACCTACGCTGCCTCATATTCAGTTGTTTCTGATTAAATATGTGTTGAAGACTTTTGTGGTCGGTATATATAATACTTTTGACCCCATATAAGTAGTGCCTCCAAGTCTTTAATGCAAAAACAACCGCGCCTAATTCCAAATCATGCGTCGTATAATTTTGCTCGTGAATCTTCAATTGTCTAGACGCATAAGCAATCACCTTCGTCCGTTGCATTAATACACAATCGAGACCTTGCTTTGATGCGTCACAATAAATCACAAAATCATCATTCCCTTCAGGCAATGACAATATAGGTGCCGTAGTTAGCTTTTTCTTCAATAATTGAAACGCCTTCTCTTGTTCATCCTTCCATTCAAATTTCTTCCCTTTATGCATTAATGCAGTCAAGGGTTTTGCTATTTTGGAGAAATCTTGGATGAATCTTCTGTAGTAACCAGTCAATCCTAAAAATTGACGTATATGCTTCGGATTTTTGGGGTTTCCCACTTTTCAACGGTTTCGATCTTTGCCGGGTCCACCTGGATACCTTATTTGTTCACTATGTGACCGAGGAATTGAACTTCTTCCAACCAAAATGCACACTTTGAAAACTTAGCGTACAGTTTTTCTTTCCTCAATACTTCTAGCACTTTTCTCAAATGTTCTTCGTGCTCTTGATCATTCTTTGAGTAAATAAATATGTCATCGATGAAAACAATGACAAACTTGTTAAGATATGGCCCACACACTCGGTTCATAAGGTCCATGAACACAGCTGGTGCGTTAGTCAATCCAAACGGCATAACCATAAACTCGTAATTACCATAACGCGTCCTAAAAGCAGTTTTTGGAATATCATCCTCCTTTACTCGCATTTGATGATATCCAGAACATAAATCGATCTTTGAATAAACCGACGAGCCTTGTAGTTGATCAAATAAGTCGTCAATTCTCGGCAGTGGATAACGATTTTTGATGGTAAGTTTGTTCAACTCTATGTAGTCAATACACAACCTAAATGTACCATCCTTCTTCTTGACAAACAAAACAGGAGCTCCCCATGGTGATGTGCTTGGTCGAATGAAACCACGTTCTAATAGTTCTTGCAGTTGGCTTTGCAGTTCTTTCATCTCGCTGGGTGCGAGTCTATAAGGAGCACGAGCTATTGGTGCAGCTCCTGGTACAAGATCTATTTGAAATTCAACAAATCGATGTGGAGGTAGTCCCGGTAATTCTTTCGGAAATACATCGGGAAATTCTTTTGCGACGGGAACATCATTGATGCTCTTTTCTTCAGTTTGCACTTTTGTGACGTGTGCTAGAATAGCATAGCAACCTTTTCTTATTAGTTTTTGTGCCTTCAAATTACTAATAAGATGTAGCTTCATGTTGCCCTTTTCTCCGTACACCATTAATGGTTCTCCTTCTTCTCGTACAATGCGAATTGCATTTTTATAACATACGATCTCTGCTTTCACCTTCTTCAGCCAGTCCATGCCAACTATTACATCAAAACTCCCTAACTCTACTGGTATCAAATCAATCTTAAATATTTCGCTACCCAGTTTAATTTCTTGATTCCGGCATATATTATCTGCTGAATTTAATTTACCGTTTGCTACTTCGAGTAAAAATTTACTATCCAACGGCGTCAATGGACAACTTAAATTAGCACAAAAATCTCTACTCATATAGCTTCTATCCGCACCCGAATCAAATAAAACGTAAGCAGATTTATTGTCAATAAGAAACGTACCCGTAACAAGCTCCGGGTCTTCCTGTGCCTCTGCCACATTAATATTGAAAACTCTTCCGCGGCCTTGTCCATTCGTGTTCTCCTGGTTCGGGCAATTTCTAATAATGTGGCCCGGTTTTCCACATTTATAACAAACTACATTGGCATAACTTGCTCCGACACTACTTGCTCCGCCATTACTCGTTCCGACACCATTTATTCCTTTCGTTCTGTTAACCCCTGGTCCGTAGACCTCACACTTCGCCTCGCTATGACCATTTCTTTTACGCTTGTTGCAAAATTTGGTGCAGAACCCCGAGTGATACTTTTCACACCTTTGGCATAGCTGCTTCTGATTGTTGTTGTTGTTGCGGTTGTTATTGTTGTTGGGACAATTGTTGTAGTTGCTGTTGTTGTTGTTATTGTTGTTGTTGTTGTTGTTGTTGTTGTTGTTGTTGTTGTTGGGCCGTTTGTTGTAGTTGCGATTGATGTTGCGATTGTTGGGATAATTGTTGCGATTATTATTGTAATTGCTGTTGTTGTTGTATTGGTGATTCTTATCACCGTTTTCCTCCCACTTTCTTTTGACTTGCTTCACATTGGCCTCTTCAGCCGTCCGTTCTTTAATTCTTTCCTCAATCTGGTTCACTAGTTTGTGAGCCATTCTACATGCCTGTTGTATGGAGGCGGGCTCGTGTGAACTTATATCTTCTTGGATTCTTTCCGGTAATCCTTTCACAAACACGTCGATCTTCTCTTCCTCATCTTCGAACGCTCCTGGACACAACAGGCACAATTCTGTGAATCGTCTTTCGTACGTGGTAATATCAAATCCTTGGGTTCGTAACCCTCTAAGTTCTGTCTTGAGCTTATAGACCTCGGTTCTGGGATGGTACTTCTCGTTCATCAAGTGCTTGAATGCTGACCACGGTAGTGCGTACGCATCATCTTGTCCCACTTGCTCTAGATAGGTATTCCACCATGTTAACGCAGAACCTGTGAAGGTATGCGTAGCGTACTTCACTTTGTCCTCTTCAGTACACTTACTTATGGCAAACACCGATTCGACCTTCTCGGTCCACCGTTTCAATCCGATCGGTCCTTCGGTTCCATCAAATTCCAAAGGTTTGCAGGCAGTGAATTCTTTGTAGGTGCATCCTACAAGATTTCCTGTACTGCTAGATCCAAGGTTATTGTTGGTATGTAGCGCAGCCTGTACTGCAGCTATGTTTGAAGCTAGAAAAGTACGGAATTCCTCTTCATTCATATTCACGGTGTGTCGAGTAGTCGGTGCCATTTCCTTCAAAATAGTCAAATGGAACAAGTTAATCATACAGAATATTAAGAGTAGTTAATAGTATTTCTAAGCATAATATGAACTCATTTATAAAAACTTTTTCTTCATATTAGCGTTTTATAAGTTTAAATTCGGGTAGTACCTACCCATTAAGTTCATACTTAGTAGCTAATATATAATTCAACTACTACAATTCTATATGAAAAACTGATTATAATAATATTTCGCGTTCAAACTTTTATACAATATTTTACAAACTTACAATACCGCTTATTTTACATAAAGCATGAAATATAGCACACAATAACTTTGATACAAGATAGTTGTGAAGATAATTCTAGCTAATACACAAGTCGTTCAGCAAAGGCAATAAAGACACGTAATTCATACGTCCAGAAACAAGTCATGCATTCTGGTTTTACTAGGACTACTTCCCATCCTTGGTCTTGTGGAACATAACCGTTATGGCCGTTGATAAGACAGCGTGTTGTAATGTCATTAAAGGGACGAGGGTTACGTAATGACCAACAGTCTCGTAATAACCTAAAAACCTCATTTCTTACCCCAATTACTGACTCCGTCACTTGTGGGAACGTTTTGTTTAATAGTTGTAGCCCGATGTTCTTTTTCTCACTTTGGTGAGAAGCGAACATTACTAACCCGTAAGCATAGCATGCTTCTTTATGTTGCATGTTAGCCGCTTTTTCTAAATTATGAAGTCCTATATTCGGATACATTGAGTCAAAATAATTTCTTAACCCGTTGCGTAAAATAGCATTTAGGTTCCCCGCAATATATGCGTCAAAGTAAACACATCGTAACTTATGGGTTTCCCAATGTGATATCCCCCATCTTTCAAACGAAAGTCTCTTATAAACCAAGACATTCTTGGAACGTTCTTCGAATGTCTTACAAACTGATTTCACCGTAAATAGTTGTGCCAAAGAATTATGACCGACTCTAGACAAGATTTCATCAATCATGTCTCCGGGTAGGTCTCATAAAATATTGGGTTGTCTATCCATTTTGTGTTTTTATACTGTAAAATAGACAAGAGTTAGATTCATAAAAAAAATACTTATTAATATAAGCAATTTTTACATAAATCATAAAGCATAAGCACACTATATTACATATATTACACCACACGAATACAACTATCTTATTCCGACTCGCTCGTTTCTTATTCTTCGGTTTTGGTTCGTTTTGTCAAGTTTCTAGGGATATATAATGTTCCCCTAATACGAGCTGTCGTTTTCCACAACGGTTTAGAAAAACCTGGTGGTTTAGAGGTTCCCGGGTCATTGTTACAACTTAAGGGCTTCGGGGGTTGACGATACATATAAAGTTCATCGGGGTTGAAATTAGATTTCTCTATTTTTATGCCCTTTCCCTTATTATTTTCTTTTACCTTTTTAAATTCAGTTGGGGTAATTTCTATAACATCATCGGAATTCTCGTCGGAATCCGATTCATCGGAGAATTGGTAATCCTCCCAATATTTTGCTTCCTTGGCGGAAACACCATTGACCATAATTAACCTTAGTCGGTTGGTTGAGGATTTTCTTTTACTTAACCGTTTTATTATTTCCCCCACCGGTTCTATTTCCTCCTCCGATTCCTCCTCTTCCGGTTCTGATTCTTCTTCCGGTTCTGATTCTTCTTCCGGTTCTTCTTCGGGAACTTGTGAATCAGTCCAATATATATTCGACTCTTCATTATTATTAGGTGAGTCAATGGGATTTGTACTAGTGGTAGACATCTATCACACAATATCAAACATGTTAAGAGATTAATATATCACATAATATATACATGTTAATAATATATAGTTTTCAACAAAAATGTTAAGCAATCATTTTTAAAGAAAACACGGTCGAAGTCCAGACTCACTAATGCATACTAACAAACTCAATAAGACACACTAATGCAAATTTTCTGGTTCTCTAAGACCAACGCTCTGATACCAACTGAAATGTCCCGTTCTTATTGATTAAAAACGTTCCATATTAATTGATTTCGTTGCGAGGTTTTGACCTCTATATGAGACGTTTTTCAAAGACTGCATTCATTTTTAAAACAAACCATAACCTTTATTTCATAAATAAAGGTTTAAAAAGCTTTACGTAGATTATCAAATAATGATAATCTAAAATATCCTGTTTACACACGACCATTACATAATGGTTTACAATACAAATATGTTACATTGAAATCAGTTTCTTGAATGCAGTTTTTACACAATATCATACAAACATGGACTCCAAATCTTGTCCTTATTTTAGTATGCAACAGTGGAAGCTCTTAGTATTCACCAGAGAATAAACATGCTTTAAACGTCAACAAAAATGTTGGTGAGTTATAGGTTTAACCTATATATATCAAATCGTAACAATAGACCACAAGATTTCATATTTCAATACACATCCCATACATAGAGATAAAAATCATTCATATGGTGAACACCTGGTAACCGACATTAACAAGATGCATATATAAGAATATCCCCATCATTCCGGGACACCCTTCGGATATGATATAAATTTCGAAGTACTAAAGCATCTGGTACTTTGGATGGGGTTTGTTAGGCCCAATAGATCTATCATTAGGATTCGCGTCAATTAGGGTGTCTGTTCCCTAATTCTTAGATTACCAGACTTAATAAAAAGGGGCATATTCGATTTCGATAATTCAACCATAGAATGTAGTTTCACGTACTTGTATCTATTTTGTAAATCATTTATAAAACCTGCATGTATTCTCATCCCAAAAATATTAGATTTTAAAAGTGGGACTATAACTCACTTTCACAGATTTTTATTTCGTCGGGAAGTAAGACTTGGCCACAGGTTGATTCACGAACCTATAACAATATATACATATATATCAAAGTATGTTCAAAATATATTTACAACACTTTTAATATATTTTGATGTTTTAAGTTTATTAAGTCAGTTGTCCTCGTTAGTAACCTACAACTAGTTGTCCACAGTTAGATGTACAGAAATAAATCGATAAATATTATCTTGAATCAATCCACGACCAAGTGTATACGTATCTCAGTATTGATCACAACTCAAACTATATATATTTTGGAATCAACCTCAACCCTATATTGCTAACTCCAACATTCACATATAGAGTGTCTATGGTTGTTCCGAAATATATATAGATGTGTCGACATGATAGGTCGAAACATTGTATACGTGTCTATGGTATCTCAAGATTACATAATATACAATACAAGTTGATTAAGTTATGATTGGAATAGATTTGTTACCAATTTTCACGTAGCTAAAATGAGAAAAATTATCCAATCTTGTTTTACCCATAACTTCTTCATTTTAAATCCGTTTTGAGTGAATCAAATTGCTATGGTTTCATATTGAACTCTATTTTATGAATCTAAATAGAAAAAGTACAGGTTTATAGTCGGAAAAATAAGTTACAAGTCGTTTTTGTAAAGGTAGTCATTTCAGTCGAAAGAACGACGTCTAGATGACCATTTTAGAAAACATACTTCCACTTTGAGTTTAACCATAATTTTTGGATATAGTTTCATGTTCATAATAAAAATCATTTTCCCAGAATAACAACTTTTAAATCAAAGTTTATCATAGTTTTTAATTAACTAACCCAAAACAGCCTGCGGTGTTACTACGACGGCGTAAATCCGGTTTTACGGTGTTTTTCGTGTTTCCAGGTTTTAAATCATTAAGTTAGCATATCATATAGATATAGAACATGTGTTTAGTTAATTTTAAAAGTCAAGTTAGAAGGATTAACTTTTATTTGCGAACAAGTTTAGAATTAACTAAACTATGTTCTAGTGATTACAAGTTTAAACCTTCGAATAAGATAGCTTTATATGTATGAATCGAATGATGTTATGAACATCATTACTACCTCAAGTTCCTTGGATAAACCTACTGGAAATGAAAAAAGAAGATCTAGCTTCAAAAAATCCTTGGATGGCTTGAAAGTTCTTGAAGCAGAATCATGACACGAAAACAATTTCAAGTAAGATTTCCACTCGAAATAAGATTGTTATAGTTATAGAAATTGAATTAAAGTTTGAATATGATTATTACCTTGTATTAGAAAGATAACCTACTGTAAGTAACAAAGGTTTCTTGATCTTGGATGATTACTTGGAATGGATTTAGAAAACTTGGAAGTAAACTTGCAATCTTGGAAGTATTCTTGATTTTATGAAACTAGAACTTTTGGAATTTATGAAGAACACTTAGAACTTGAAGATAGAACCTGAGAGAGATCAATTAGATGAAGAAAATTAAAGAATGAAAGTGTTTGTAGGTGTTTTTGGTCGTTGGTGTATGGATTAGATATAAAGGATATGTAATTTTGTTTTCATGTAAATAAGTCAAGAATGATTACTCATATTTTTGTAATTTTATGAGATATTTCATGCTAGTTGCCAAATGATGGTTCCCACATGTGTTAGGTGACTCACATGGGCTGCTAAGAGCTGATCATTGGAGTATATATACCAATAGTACATACATCTAAAAGCTGTGTATTGTACGAGTACGAATACGGGTGCATACGAGTAGAATTGTTGATGAAACTGAACGAGGATGTAATTGTAAGCATTTTTGTTAAGTAGAAGTATTTTGATAAGTGTCTTGAAGTCTTTCAAAAGTGTATGAATACATATTAAAACACTACATGTATATACATTTTAACTGAGTCGTTAAGTCATTGTTAGTCGTTACATGTAAATGTTGTTTTGAAACCTTTAGGTTAACGATCTTATTGAATGTTGTTAACCCATTGTTTATTATAACAAATGAGATGTTAAATTGTTATATTATCATGATATTATGATATATAATATATCTTAGTATGATATATATACAGTTAAATGTCGTTACAACGATAATCGTTACATATATGTCTCGTTTCGAAATCATTAAGTTAGTAGTCTTATTTTTACATATGTATTTCATTGTTAATACACTTAATAATATATTTACTTATCATTTAACATAATTAACCAAGTGTATCAATATCTTAATATGATTCATATGTACCTAGTAAGACGTTGTTATAACGATAATCGTTATATATATCGTTTTCGAGTTTCTTAAATTAATAGTCTCATTTTTATGTATATAACTCATTGTTAAAATACCTAATATGATACATACTTATAATAAAATCATGTTAACTATATATATAACCATATATATGTCATCGTATAGTTTTTACAAGTTTTAATGTTCGTGAATCACCGGTCAACTTGGGTGGTCAATTGTCTATATGAAACATATTTCAATTAATCAAGTCTTAACAAGTTTGATTGCTTAACATGTTGGAAACACTTAATCATGTAAATAAAAATTTCATTTAATATATATATATAAACATGGAAAAGTTCGGGTCACTACAGTTTTTCGGTCTGGCACAAGGTCCTGTCTTTGACCATGCTATGTAACCACCGTTCTTACGGTTGACACCTGATTTAGTTCAGGTGACCTAATGAATTCCAGGTGAATTCCTAGGATTTTACGTTTAATGGTAATGAACGCATTAAAAATGGGTTTTTAGAAAACAAATCGGTTTGTAATTTTGATCATAATATTTTCTCGTTCAAGCTCGAGTTTAGATATCATCGAATTCCATGAGTTTGTAATTCTCAATCTTTAAAAGTCAATCTCAAGGATTGAGTAATATCAGTCTTAAAAGCTAATTTTTGATCTTTAAGGAGATTATCCTTTCTGGGGGTCTGATTCATTAGTCTTATCAAGCTAATTTGCACCGCGCCCTCCCCATTTTACGAGACAGATCCTCTCATGGTTAGGATAAGTCTGACCACTTGGCGACCCTGTTTGATGCTGAGGTCTGTGGATTTCCGACTGATTTTTGAGAAAACTTTATAAGGTTTTTCGTAGACTCTACAACTGGTCTGGACGACAACTTCCTGACCTAAATCAAGAAGCGCGTGTCATTTTTGGAAGACTTTACTTCCTTTTAATTATGGAATTGATTCATCGTGTAGATTCATCTTTCTTTCAAATATATTACAATTTACCGGGTAAAACGGTTAATTTTGTCCAAAACAAAAGTGTCTTCAATTATTTGTACAAAAATATGTGATATATGTTTTAAATAACTTGGTAAATTTTTCCCACACTTGGCTTTTATTTTCCTTTCTTTGCCTTTTTATTGTCATCTATTCTATTTTAAATGAATTCTAACATTTTGGGTTTTTTCTCAATTTATGTCCTTTCCGAGGTAACAATAATTTCGGTGTTAACACCTAGTTTTATCGTTCATAAATATGTATAAACATGATTTTGAATTCATTTAATTGAAAATTTTGAAAATTTTACTAGAATTAGGTAGTCAGTATATAAGACTAGGGCTGTTCTTTATTATCAGAGAGCACTAGATTCTAATACAACTACTGCGTTACTAGTATTTTTAATGGTAACCAAGTGTATAAGTTAAAATTTTAAAAATTCGAAAGAATTTAACCCCTTCCCACACTTAAGATCTTGCAATGCCCTCATTTGCAAGAAATCAGTAACAATTTAAATTATTGAGGGTTATTAACGTAGAAAAATGATTAAATTTTACCAAAGTTTCCAAACATATTGGCGTTTGTTTGCTGAATGATAAATGGTGCATATCATTTGTTCATTCCGTCTTGTTATTTCATCAAATTTGTTTTTCGTTTTGTCGTCAAAATTAGTAGCTTTTGCTGAGCTTAATGCCAGTCTTTGAAAATGCACTGTTTTACCCTGTTATGTACAATTGACAATATACATATATACAAATAATAACATGCATGGTAATTTGAAATATTAGTAAAACATAATAAAAATATTAAACTTACATAAAAGTATCAAAATATAATGCGTTTAAACATAAATAAATATAAATAATAAAAAAAATCATAGAAATCACCAACTGGATAGGGATTCCAGTTCATGTCGTCGGTCGGGTTCCATGGTTGGTGATAGGTGTACTGGTAGGCCTGGTTAGGGTCGTAGAGAGTAAATGGTAGTCTCATATCGGGTTGGTGTGGAGGATAGTAAGCGGGTCGGGTCGGTACGTAGTGATCCTGAGGTGATAACCGGCTCATGATCTGACGCTGATGATAGTCCCATCTATCATGCTGTCATTGCCTGGAATGCTCGTACTCATTCCAGGCTTGCCACTGCTCATATCGATTATGTCTATCCTGGTTTGTCATTTCTACCTCATTTATACGCTGGTAGACGTCAGTCATAACCTCCCTAATGACATCCCTAATGTCATCTGCTTCCTCCATTTCCTCATTTGAACCTCTCTCTACCTGTGGATGACGACCAACATAGGGTACTGCCTGATTGCGTCTGCTCTTCAATACCTTAGCACCCTGATAGACCTTCAATCCTAAAGTATCATCAGGTTCCCTACAAACCAAGAGTGGACCCCCTTGATCCCTATCTACACCCAAATACTCTCCAATGAGAGTAACAAAAATACCTCCTCCTATTATTCCCCCTTCCTGTATTCCTTCCACTATCTTAGACAAATAAAAACCAACACAGTATTTGATATTAACAAAGCCTCTTGGGTCTCGAATACACTTAAGGTAAAATAAATCATGTAAGGTCATTTTCTCCTTGTTGTGACATCTCTGTGTAATCGAGTTAGCCAGAAATCTATGAATTATACGAAGCTCGGGTCTGTGAATATGTAAGTAGGAGTGCGTTCCTGCCCGCCCAAAAATATTATAATCTAATATACGCCTCCAGACGGCGTTAGCATCAAAATTCCTATCTACCCTTTCACCATGATAAATCAAATTTGTACAATCGGGTAATAGTAATTCAGCGGGCGTATATATCTGTAAAGCCCTGGCCATGTCTAGCATGGACATCCTGTACATCCTACGGCCAAGTATAAATCTAAGAAAACTTCTATCATCTAACCTAACTACATCCGCATTAAGTGAAATAGTACTCATAAGCTCAACGCACCATTCCTTTTATACAGGCCTACGAATGGTGAATAAACGTTCTCAATCGGGAAAAGAAGAGCTGCCATACCTTTGGATCAAATGATGTCTAACTGAGTTAGCTAGTTGGAACCTTTTCAAAGGCTCCCAATCGATTACCCTTGGCACTTCTACATTTTTCATCACCAATTTGAATTTGTTACTTTGATATGTCGGGTAATCTCTCCAACTCCGATCAAATCTCAAATTGGGATGCAACTGTTCTTCATGAATCGTTGGGTGTTGTACTATCGGATGCATCGAAAATACTACGTAGGCATCAATATATTCTTGTTGCGGATCATAATAAGGTACGTGTTGATCAGGTTGTTGTTGTTCCTGTTGTTGCTCCTGTTCAGGTTCATATTGCATTTCTGGTTCAGGTTCTGGAGCAGGTTGTCTAGATGATGATAATGTGCCATCAGTATTAGTAAATCTCTGCAAAACACATTAAACACAAATTTTGTGCATTCAAATATGCATTAGTGTTAGCAAAATAACAACTTGACACAATTACAATAACATGTTCAATCAAAATAAAATTTATACACATTTTTACAATTTTAACAATTTTACACTTTTTCAAATAAGCATATATGAAAATGTTTACAAAGTTCATAAGCATTCAACTCAAATAACATGTTAAAAGAACCATTACTAGCAATTAAACAAGTTTCAAATGGCATTTACATCAATTTAATCAAGTTCATGAATTTTAGACCTAAAAAGTCTACTTTAATTCTCAAAAATCATGTTTAGGATCAAAGTTTGGATCATTTAGCTACCTAAACATGTTACACTACTTAATTTAGCAATAATTCATGATAAAAATCGGCATAACCTGTTTATATCAAAAAGCCTCAAATTGCTCAAGAACACAAACCCTATATTCCTAAAAATTTTGAAGTTTTTGGCTTCAAATCATGTTAAATAGCATCAATCTAGGTTATACATGCATAGAATACTAACAATTTAACTCTAATTACACTAGAAATTAACAAAATCAAATTAGGTAAATTATAGCTCAAGAACAATAAAAATCAAATTTACAGAGGTTTAGGGGTGTAATTGTTACCCTTCTTGATAAACTTCTTATCAAATTCATGATTAGAGCGGATTATAGCAAGAAATTTGGTTGATTTCGGTAAAAAAATGAAGATTTTAGGGGTGTTTTAGGTGTGTGTTCGAGTATGTGTGTGTGTTTGTGGTGATACAGAGCAGCTCGACTGATATTTGTTACCTGCCCAGTTTTTTCCTCCCATGCGATCGCATGGATATACAGGCCAAACCCCATGCGATCGCATGAGGTCTGTTTTTTTTTTTTTTTAAACCTTATACTTTTGAAACATAAATTAATAAAATTTTAAAAATTTGCTTTTTTAGGAGTGAGGGCGTTTCGGATCGTTGTCCTAGTCCGTCTCTCAACAAAGTTTTAAAATTTGTTACTTTTTAAGCGTCGTTTTAAAAGTAAAGATTTTGGGTTTTTTAATGTTTTTGGCATACTTTAATTCAATAAGATTAAAAATAATGATAATAAAAGTTCTCGTCCCTCCCTTGGGTAGAGCAATTTCGGTTCAACGACCTAGTTTTCAACTCACGACGAATTTTAAAAATCACATTTTTAACTTAATGAAATAAAGTAAATTTTTTTGTTTTTAAATTCACACCAAACTTAAATTTAAAATGCATAAAATTAAAAATTCATATTATTAAAATTAAAAATTCACACCAAACTTATATTATATTTTTGTTTTTATACATACAAACTTATATTAAAAATATCAATTTTTCAAATATTTACAAATTTAAATATATTGATTTTAAAAAGTTTACAATATTAATTTAATATTTATATATTAATTTTAAAAACATCATAAAAAAATAAAATTAAAAATCTTTTTGGTCTTTTATCCCACTTTAATCAATCAAATATTATCAAAAATATACGCCCCTCTTTTCGGTAAAGTAATTTCGGTTCAACGACCTAGTTTTACTCCTGACGAATTTCTGAAATATTTTGGGTTGATTGATTAAAGATATTTATACCTTAAGAATAAACGGTAAATTTCACAGTGATGTAATAAATTTTTGTATGATATCAATAATTTCGGTTACGCATACCTAATTTTATTGAATACCAATTTAATACTTTATAGCGAACGATTCAGCGTTTATTATCAAAAGGTTAAAAGCAATAAAAAAAACTGTACATACTTACCTATGAGAAAGAATTCTCAGAGACCTGCTTTAGCCGACTCATATGAGAGTCGTGTGATTTGGTTCTCCATAGCTACGTAAGCATAACCTCGAATCTTCAATATCTTTTCTTCTAAACATATAAACGGTCCTTCTCTGCATAGAAAAACAAATTCGGTATTTGAATATGTTTGATTATTTGAACATTTACCTTCGTGTGACCATTTTCCGCATTTATAACATCTTTCAAGGTGTCGTGCTCTTCTTTTTGTTGCGGATTTTGATTTTCCTTTACCAAAATGTATCTTATGATGATCTTTTCTGAGTTCTTTTCTTACTCCGTCCATTTTGGCTCTTATGAATGATACCAGTTCACTTGAAAGTGTATCATTATTACGTTTAGTAATCATAGCGTATAGCATTAGACCATGGTTCAGATCAAAGGAATTCTTCATCTCGTAAAACCTAAAAAAATAAAAATTCAGAATGGGGGGAGAAGACTAGTTCTTTAGGGTCTGCTAGGGAAAGACCATTCGGATTCCATTCTCGAGAACTACACGAAAATAGAATATCTAACTCTAACAGAAATATATATTACCCTAAAAAGATTCGAACCTTCCCACACTTAGTTAGCTGTGGTGTCGAAATTGTGATTAACTTCATCTTCAACTTCCATCGGACTATCTATGTAATGTTTAACTCTGTGACCATTAACTTTAAATTCAATCCCATTTGAATTTATTAATTCTACTGTTCCATACGGGAAAACTCTTTTGACTATGAATGGTCCAGACCATCTTGATTTCAATTTTTCCAGGAAATAGCTTGAATCGTGAATTGAAAAGAAGAACTCTGTCTCCTTCTTTAAATTCTTTTGAACTTCTGATTCTTTTATCATGCCATTTCTTCGTTCTTTCCTTATAGATTAACGAATTTTCGTATGCTTCATGTCTGAATTCTTCTAATTCATTTAGTTGACTTAACCGTAGACGTCCAGCTTCATGTAAATCAAGATTACATGTCTTCAAAGCCCAAAATGCTTTATGCTCAATTTCTACTGGAAGATAACATTCTTTTCCATAAACGAGTCTAAAAGGTGTGGTTTCAATTGGAGTTTTGTAGGCTGTTCTAAAAGCCCAGAGTGCATCCTCCAATTTCATGGACCATTCCTTCGGATTTGATCCTACGGTTTTCTCTAGAATACGTTTTAAAGCTCGATTGGTATTTTCAACTTGTCCACTTGTTTGTTGATGATAAGCGGTTGAGATTTTATGAGTTACTCCATATCTTTTGAGAACTTTCTCAAGTTGATTATTACAAAAATGAGTACCCCGATCACTTATTAAAGCTTTCGGTGTTCCGAACCTTGCAAAAAGACGTTTTAAAAAGTTGACTACAACTCGTGCATCATTAGTTGGGAGAGTTTGTGCTTCCGCCCATTTAGATACATAATCAATGGCAACGAGAATGTAGAGATTATCATGAGATTTTGGAAATGGACCCATAAAGTCAATACCCTAAATGTCAAATACTTCACATACTTGAATGACATTTTGTGGCATTTCATCACGTTGATTTATTTTTCCAGCCCTTTGACAAGCATCACAGGATTTGCAAAGAAGGTGTGCGTCTTTGAAAATTGTAGGCCAATAGAATCCAGCATCGTAAACTTTTCTTGCTGTGAGTTGAGGCCCATAATGCCCTCCTGTTGGTCCTGTGTGACAATGGTTTAAGATTTGACTGGCTTCATCTCCAAATACACATCGGTGTATTATTCCATCGGGACAACTTTTAAACAAATGTGGATCTTCCCAGAAATAGTATTTTATATCACTAAAGAATTTCTTTCGTTTTTGGTACGACAATCCTTTTTCAAGGAATCCACATACTAAGTAGTTTGCATAGTCTGCAAACCATGGAATTTCACTATAATCTATCTTCAATAGACATTCATCAGGAAAGTTATCTTGTATGGTTGATTCATTTAGAACTTCTAATTCAGGATTTTCAAGACGAGAAAGATGATAGGCGGCGAGATTTTCTGCTCCCTTTTTATCTCGGATTTCAATATCGAACTCTTGTAAGAGTAAGATCCAACGGATTAATCGTGGTTTAGCATCTTGTTTCGAAAATAGGTATCTAAGAGCAGAATGGTCGGTATAGACCACCGTTTTAGCTAGAACGAGATATGAACGAAATTTGTCAAAAGCAAAGACGATAGCAAGGAGTTCTTTTTCAGTAGTTGTGTAATTTGTTTGTGTTCCTTGTAACATCTTACTAGCATAATAAATAGGTTGAAATCATTTTTCAATCCTTTGTCCTAAAACGGCTCCCATTGCAAAGTCACTTGCATCGCACATCAGTTCAAACGGTAGATTCCAATTTGGAATTATCATGATCAGCGCATTAGTGAGTTTTTCTTTAAGAATATTAAAAGATTTGATACATTAATCTGAAAAGATGAATGGAGCATCCTTTTCTAGGAGTTTATTCATAGGAGTGGCAATTTTAGAAAAATCTTTTATGAAACGTCGGTAAAAACCTGCATGCCCTAGAAAACTCCTAACTCCTCTAACATTGGTGGGATGTGGAAGTTTAGCAATTACATCTACTTTAGCTCTATCCACTTCAATTCCTTCCTTTGAAATTTTATGACCAAGAACGATGCCTTCTTTAACCATGAAATGGCATTTCTCCCAATTAAGAACTAGATTTGATTGTTCGCATCTAATAAGCATTCGTTCAAGATTGACTAGACATGTTTCAAAAGTATCACCGAAGACTGAAAAGTCATCCATGAAAACTTCCATGCATTCTTCTATCATGTCGTGAAAAATCGCCATCATGCACCTTTGAAAGGTTACAGGGGCGTTGCAAAGTCCAAATGGCATGCGTTTATAAGCAAAAGTACCATAAGGGCACGTGAACGTGGTTTTCTCTTGGTCCTCGGGTGCTATTGGAATTTGAAAATATCCGGAAAAACCGTCAAGAAAACAATAGTAACTATTTCCTGCTATTCTTTCCAACATTTGATCAATGAAAGGTAAGGAAAAGTGATCTTTTCTGGTGGCGTCATTTAATTTTCTATAATCAATACAAACACGCTATCCTGTTACAGTCCTAGTAGGAATAAGCTCATTTTTTTTTCATTTGTGATAACAATCATGCCACCCTTCTTAGGTACGCATTGAACTGGGCTTACCCATGGACTATCAGAAATTGGATAAATTAAACCTGCATCAAGGAGTTTAATAATTTCTTTCTTAAAAACATCTTGCATATTAGGATTTAGTCTTCGTTGGCGTTGCACATACGTTTTATGACCTTCTTCCATAAGGATTTTATGTGTGCAATATGAAGGATTTATGCCTTTAATGTCATGAATCTTCCATGCAATAGCTGGTTTATGAGCTCTTAGCACAGAAATGAGTTGAGATTTTTCATTTTCAGTAAGAGAAGACGATATTATTACAGGTAATTCAGATTCACCATGTAAATAAGCATATTCCAAATGGGTTGGAAGTGGCTTTAACTCTAATGTCGGTGGTTCTTCTATCGATGATTTATATCGATAACTATCTTCTTCTTTTAGCATTTGAATTTCTTCTGTTATTGGTTCATATCCATTAGTCATAAGTGTAGCTAACATTTCAGTTTCATCAATTTGTTCAGTTCCTTCTCCTAACGAACATTCTCCTGTTCCTTATAATTATGGAAATTCTTCTAACAATTCTGCATGTGAATCTATAGTTTGAATATAATAACATGTATCATCTGCAGATTGCGGTTGTTGCATTGCTCTATCAACTGAAAAGGTAACACTCTCGTCCTCTATACTTAGGGTCAGTTTCTTACCAAACACGTCTATTATTGCTTTAGCCGTGTTTAAGAATAGTCTTCCTAATATGAGAGGAACTCGAGAATCTTCTTTCATGTCCAGAATAACAAAATCTACTGGAAATATTAAAGTACCAACTTTAACTAGCGTGTTTTCCATTATCCCTCTAGGATATTTTACTGATCGATCGGCTAGTTGTATGCTTATTCGTGTTGGTTTCAATTCTCCAAGGTCTAGTTTAGCGTATAGTGAATACGGCATTAAATTTATACTAGCACCTAAGTCTGCCAATGCTTCTATTGAACTAAGACTACCCAGAAAACATGGAATTGTGAAACGTCCTGGATCTGAAAGTTTTTTTGGTATCTTATTCAATAGCACTGCAGAACAATTAGCATTCATAGTTACAGCTGAGAGTTCTTCCATTTTCTTTCTATTTGTTATTAGATCTTTCAAGAATTTAGCATATCTTGGCATTCCTGAAATTACATCAATGAAAGGAAGGTTGACATTTATTTGTTTAAACATATTCAAGAATTTGGATTGCTCGGCTTCAAGTCTCTCTTTTCTCATTTTACTCGAGTAAGGAAGTGGTGGTTGGTATGGTTTAACATAAGGTTTAGCCTTAATTGTGTTATCTTCATTAACCTTTTCAACTACCAGTTCTTTTTCCTTATCTTGCTCAGGTTGTGGTTCTTATGGAGTAGGAATAGAGTCATCAGAAATTACAGGCATTTCTGGTGGTTTAAGTGTAATACCACTTCTTGTGGTAATGGCTTTAGCTGTTTCATTCTGGGGGTTAGCATTTGTATCACTAGGTAGACTTCTCGGTTTTCTTTCACCTATCAACCTTGCTAGGTTGCTTACTTCTTGTTTCAAATTTTGAATAGAAGCTTGTTGATTTCTAAATGCTTGAGCATTTTGTTCATTGGTTTGTTTCTGGGATGTGAAAAATTGAGTTTGAGATTCAACTAGCTTTGACATCATATCTTCTAAATTTGGCTTTTTATCATCGGTTTGTGGTGGTTTATTTTGAAAATAGGTCTTTGCTGATTGTAAGTATTATTAGATACTTTTTGATTGCTAGGACCTTGTTGGTTGTTGTATGGAACATTTCGGTTATAATTCTGATTTTGATTGTAAATTGGTCTTGGCGGTTGATAATTATTTCCAGGCCTTTGGTTCATGTATGAAACATTCTCTCTTTGTTCCATTGTTTATTCAATACTGAGACAATCTTTTGTTAAATGTGGTCCTCCACACTGCTCACAACTAATTCGTATTGAGTGAATATCCTTAGTCATCTTTTCCATTCGTCTCTCGACAGCATCTATCTTTGCAGAAATAGAATCGAAGTCATGGCTAGAATCGGCTCTAGCCGCTTTAGATGATCTAATGATATCTTTTTCTTGGTGCCACACATGTGAGTGGGAAGCAGTGTTATCAATAATTTTATAAGCGTCAGTTGCAGTTTTCTTCATAATGGAAACACCAGCTGCTATATCGATGTCTTTTCGTGTAGTGATGTCGCATCCTTGGTAGAATATTTGTACTATTTGATAAGTGTCTAAACCATGTTGCGAACATCCTCTCAATAACTTTCCAAATCTTGTCCACGCCTCATACAGAGTTTCATTTGGCTTTTGTGTGAACGTAACTATTTCTCCTTGAAGTCTCACGGCTTTGGATGCCGGAAAGAATTATTTAAGAAATTTTTCAACTAAGACGTCCCATGTATCAATCGCCCCTTTAGGTAACGATTCTAACCAATCTTTGGCTTCTCCCTTTAAAGTCCAGGGAAATAACATGAGATATATCTGTTCATCCTCAACTTCTCAGATTTTAAATAGAGTACAGATTCTATTAAAGGTTCGAAGATGTTCATTTGGATCTTCCTTCGGCGCACCACTAAATTGGCATTGATTAGTCACCATGTGTAGGATTTGTCCTTTGATTTCATAATCTGGCGCATTAATTTCTGGTTGAGTAATTGCGTGACCTTGGCCAGTGCGTTTAGCTCTCATTCGGTCTTCCATACTTAGAGGTTCCAGATTTTCCATGATTGAATTTGTTGAATCTGAATCACTAGAGGATTCTGATTTAATGGGTTGTTCCTCGACAATCTCTGTTTGAATGATTGGTGGTTCCGGAGGAAAGATTGATGGTTCAGGATCTCTGAATTGTCCCTGAATATCCTCCGGATTCTGAATTGTGAGGTCGGGTTCAAAAAATGGATTATCGGAAATTTGAATTGGAGTACTTGGTCGACTGGATGACGATTCCAAAGAAAAATCAACGGTGACAATATTGGCTAGATTTCTTGATCGAGTTACAGGTGGTGAACGTATAAAAGGTGGTGAACGTTTTGCTCGGTGCATTCACTGAATATCCTATTAGTTATAAAAATAAAAATTATATAAGTTATCAAATTAATAGACTTTTCTGATTTTGCCCACGTTTCGAATAGCCAATAGATGCAGCAGGTAGCCAGGACCCTTTAAATCGGAAGCCCACAACTCGCCACTAACAAATCCAACTATTACTACGAACCATAAAATTTTGGATGTCTATCAATTTAACCACTTAAAATAATTTTTCGTCGAAATTTAAAGAAATTTTAGAGAAGAAATAGAAAATTCTATGTCCTAAAAATCTAGAGCGTCGAGAAATAAGAAAGAAAAAGAGCGCGTCGAAACATAAAAGGTCGAAAAATAATAAAAATAACGTAGCGCGTCGAAACTTAAAAGTCTAAAAACTAAAAATTAAAAGTTACGTCTAAAGATATTAAAGCTTAAAGAAATTCTATATCCAAAATGGTAATAACTTAAAAAGTACTAAAATCTTAGAAAATATTAAGGCGATAAGTGACGTCGTAAAATTTTAAGGCGTCTAAATTTTAATCTAAAGAAAAAGCACTTAAGGGATTTTACGGCAAAGCCTAAAAATCTAGAAATAAAAATAACTATGGCAAAAACTATATCTTAAAACTAGTTACGAGCGATAAAAATACAAATTACGTACTAAATAATAAAAATATACAATTTATAAAAAGAGACAAAAATGATAAAATTACTAATTTTTATAAAAATATTATTTTTATATTATTTATATAAAAGTATTAGTTTTATAGATTTAATAAACTAAATTTAAAACTAAAAATACAAAATAAAACTAAATAATAAAATAACAATACCCTAATTAGGGTTAATTAATAATAATTAATAATAGTATACCGTAATTATTGCTGTTGGAAGTCAAACCTGGCGTGTCAGAAAGGTTCATGCGGTCGCATGGATTTTTGCCTTCGGGTTCATGCGATCGCATGGGATAGGGTTTCAGGCCAGAAGTTAGGCTTCAACAGTGATCGGTTCGTTTAAGTTTTAATTAAAAAAATTTTTTAATTTTTCTGTTTTTTATAAAATATTTATATAAACAAATAAAAACTTATATTTTAAAAACTAAAATAAAAATGAAGAAACTTTATAATTTTATATATATATATATATATATATATATATATATATATATATATATATATATATATATATATATATATATATATATATATATGTAACAAACTCTTAAAAATATATAAATTTTGTTTTTCTTTTTATATTTTTGTTATTTTTAAAAATTAAAACGTATTTTTTTTTAAAAAAGTAAATTAAAAATCTTTTTTTATAGCGTTTCGCTTCCAGCGTTTAAGCAGTTCCCCGAGAGCGGCGCCAAAAATACTTGATGTTAAAGCGAAGGGGTACAAAATAGTTATATTTTTACTACAAAATACTATTAAATACGATACAATTTTACATAAGTTATTTAATTATTTGTAGAGTGGATATACCTAAACCTTGCTATAAACTTATAGGCAGTGTACCTAATCGTACAGTAGTGTAGTTTTTAGTAAGTCCGGTTCGTCCACAGGGAACTCGCCAAGTTTAACGCTATATTTTTAAAACTATATTTGTAAATAAATATATATATATAAATATAAGTAGTATTATTATTATAAAAGGGGGTTTTTACCATTTAATGACCGGTTTGTCGATTTTAAAACTTTAGTCACAGTTAAAACCTAATGTAAAATATTAAAAATAAATATAACTTAATTTTAAGCGTAAAGTAAATAACGATAATAAAATTGCGATAAATAAAAGTATGATAAATAAAATGACAATAAATTAAAGTGCGATAATTAAAAGTGCAATTAAATATGAAATAAAAGAATTATGCTTATTTAAACTTCCGTAATCATGATGTTTGACGTGTTGATTTTAGTTTATTCCCATGGGTTAATTGTCCTTTGTCCTGGATTATTCAATATGTCCGTCTGGTTTTTGTCCATAACAGTCCATCAGTCATAAATATAAAGTGCGAGTGTCCTCGTCAAATTATCCTTATATCCGAAGTCAAATATTCCAACTAATTGGGGACTTAAACTATAATTACACCAAGTGTCCTTGTATATAATTCACCCCTATTTTAATAAGTCCATTGACTATTAATCCATTCTCGTGTCCGGTTAAATGAACGATTATTAGTACTTATAAATATCCCGCCCATCGTGTCCGATCGAGTGTATATGGTTATTTATAGGTACGTCCAATTGTAAATCTTTATATTAAATTAACAAACTATCATTTAATTAAACAAATATAAAGCCCATTAATAGCCCATAGTCTAATTTCCACAAATGTCGTTCTTTTGTCCAAACCCCAATTATGGTACAAAGCCCAATTACCCCGTCTTAATATTTTAGCCCAACATCACGATTACTTCGGCTTAAATAAGTATAATAATAACTTAGCTACGAGACATTAATTTAAAAAGGTTGGACATAACTTACAATGATTAATAATAGCGTAGCGTTACACGGACAGAATTTCGACTTACCCCCTTACAACATTCGCTAACATACCCTTATTATTAAAATTAAAATTAAAATTAAAATTATAATATATATATATATAGATATATATATATATATATATATATATATATACGTGAGATTGAGAGATAGAGAAAAAGATGTGTTTTTGTTCAACCAAAACTGCGAAATTTATAGGACCTGACCCTCAAATTTGGGCCATGCGATTGCACGGAAATTGCACTTCCAGGCCATGCGATCGCATGGCCTGCTTTTCCAGCTCACACAGATTTGTTTGCTTTCTTGTCGACGGTTTTATATAATATATATATATATATATATATATATATATATATATATATATATATATATACATATATATATATATATATATATATATATATATATATATATATATATATATATATATAATTTTAAGAATTAATTATATATTATATTATATTCATGTGCATAGTTGACTTGTAATTTTTAGTCCGTTGCGTCGAGCATTGAGAGTTGACTCTAGTCCCGGTTCCGGATTTTCGAATGTCCTTGCGTACAATTTAATATCTTGTACTTTGCGTTTTGCGTCTTGTACTCTTGTAATTTTGAGACGTTTCTCATCAATAATTTGAACCACTTTGATTGTACTTTGTACTTTTGTTTTTTTTTTTGGTCGTTTGCGTCTTCAATTCGTCGAATTTGTCTTTTGTCTTCACCTTTTATTATTTAAACGAATATCACTTGTAAATAGAACAATTGCAACCAAAAGCTTGTCTTTCTTGAGGGATAATGCTATGAAATATATGTTCGTTTTTAGCATTATCATGGAGACTCATCATCAGAAGTGATCCGTCTGGTGGAAATAGTAAACATCTCTGCCTGTCTAGAAAGATCGATAGGTTGGTCAATTTTGAAGGTAATGCTCTTCCCATGTGATCGTAAGATCAAGGTTTGATTATACACATCAATGACAGTCCTAGCCATGTTCATGAAAGGTCTTCCTAATACTATTGGTGTATGTAGGTCTTCCTTAATGTCCATCACTACGAAATCCGTATGATACAAGAATTTGTCAACTTTCACCAGGACGTTCTCAACTATGCCCTTAGGATATCGAATTGTGTGACCGGCAAGTTGGATTGTCATTTTGGTTGGTGACAAGTCTCCTAACTCCAATATATGGTAGAGAGAGTAGGGGATTAGGTTGATACTTGCTCCTAAATCTGCTAGCGCATGAATGGTTCCAGATTGATAGATTGAACACGGGAAAATGAATCGGCCCGTATCTCCTAGCTTTTACGGTAGAGAGCTTCTGAGTAATGCTGAGCATTCTGGACTTAGTGGAATTTTGTTGGAGTCTGGTATCATTTCTTTGGTAGAGAGAAGCCTTCGGATGTATCTCTTTTGGTTGGGAACTTTGGACATGGTTTCCAGGAATCTTCCATCAAGTTTGTAGGTATCAAGCTTGGATGGTTCTTCCTGTAGCATTACAGGATAAGGTACACGAACTGGAGTTTGAGGGGCAGCTTCTGAGTATATGTTGATTTGTTCTTAAGCCTAGCTGACCTTCTCTGTGGTTCCTCCTCTGGGATTATGGAATCCATTTACTTAGCTTTCTCTATGTGGGGATTTTGGATAGTATTACTAGGTAATCTTCCTTGGGGTCGGGTTTCAAGGCATTGTGATAACTATCCGAGCTGTGTTTCTAGACTTTTGAGCAAACCCAATTGATTTTGCTGAGTATCTCTGTCTGGTCTTTTCTAGATGCAGTTCTCTGATTTAGCTGTTGTTGTCCTTGAATGAACTGAGTCAACTGATCATCAGTCCCCGAGAGTAGCGTTGGTTACTTTCGTAATTTGGGTAGTTGGGGAATTTTCCTCAGCTGGTGGACCAGTGAGCTGAAGTAGTTGATCGTAGGTCAATTGAGATTGTTGGGGTGGATAAGGTGGGTAACGGTAGCGAAAAGGCTGGCTGTTTCTTTGAAATTGGTTAACCCTAGGTTGTTGATTGAATCCGAGATTTGATTGATGAGCGGGGTATTGAACGTAACAGACTGAACCATCAGGATTCTCGTACTCAATTTGATATTCTTCAGTGGGTTGCGGGTTTGTACAATTAACATAGGCCTGAACATGGTTAACCTGCCGCGGTTGCGTCTTCAATTCTCCGAGTTGTTTGGCAAGAGATTCCATCTTATCCGTGAGGGATTTAATTGCCTCTATTTGATTGTTAAGTGCGGAGGATGATGAAGTTGTTTCACCACTGTTTCAGTCATGATGATGCATTATCTTGTTCTCGAGCAACTCCCATGCTTCGTCTGCGGTTTGGTTCATCAGATTTCCCTGAGCTGCTGCATAGATCGTCGTCCTATAATTACCGTAAGACCATTATAGAAGGTATAGATTTGGGCTGACCATTCTAACTGGTGATTAGGGCATTTCTTTAGCAGGGTTTTTGTAAGACCCTAATCTTCATTGTACATCAGAATAAATAGAGTACATAAAGTGTGGGAATGATTGTGCAGTTAAACAGAAGACAGAGAGTGATCTGGGCTGGGTGCACTCAGCGCACACATAGGGGTACGCGTGGCGCACTCCTCACTGTAGCCGGGTTCTGCTTGTTTTAATTAGATATTTCGATGGGCTTTTTGGTAATTTCACTTATGGACGAGTTAAAGGCCAGTAGGTCAGTTTGTGGAGTATCATTCACTCCATTTTCAACAACCTTATCTTTTTCACTTTAATTTTAGAAAGAGAGTGTGATTTCTTGAGTGAGAAAGCTTAAATCCAAGAGGAAGAAGTTGTTCTCGGGCCAAAGTGCGGGTATTAAAGTCGTTCATCTACTCACTAGCTATGTGTGGTTGTAGTGGTAAGCTCTAATCTTGATTTCCTTGTTTTAAATTTGTGTAAGGGTTAGGGTTTGGGATAGTGATGAACATAAAACCCATATTTGATGATTTTGGGTGTTCTTGGGTAAGATTGAGTCATGAAGACTCAATGGTAACTACCCTAGGGTTTCAAAGTGGTAATTGATGTTTATGAGTCCTAATTGGTTAGTTAATTACTAGCACACCTAGCTAATTGGTAAATGGGTGTTAGTTAGGTTAGTGGATGACCCGAAATGGGTGTGTTGACTTTAAATGAGTCAAAGGGGTTAATGGTTGACCTAGTTGGGGATTATGGGTATGAATTACCCTAATTATGTTATAGTTAGTGTTGTTGGACCTTAATCACTAGCTTTTAAGTGATTAATGGTGGTCTTGACCCTTAAGGGCGGTTTTGGTGAAAATGGGGCATTTAATGCATTAAGTCATTAAATGCACATAAGTGAATTATTGGTATTTAGTCCAACTAGATTATGTGTTGATTGAAGTACATATTAAATTAGGTACTTTGCTTTGAAGCTTGCGGAAGTATAAAACCGTCACCGAATCGTTAAGGTGAGTGGAATAATTATATGCGTAGGTATATAATGTATCTATTTGTTGTAGCGTGAGATGTGAAGTGTCGAGGTGCTAAGACACCACGTTTCACGTGATGAGTGAAGTGTCGAGGTGTTAAGACGCCACTCGGAGTGAAGCATCGAGGTGTTAAGATGCCACTCTAAGTAATTGACGGGTAAAGCATCGAGGTGTTAAGATGCCACCTAGGAGTGAAGTGTCGAGGTGTTAAGACGCCACTCCGTAAAATAAAGAGTGAAGCATCGAGGTGTTAAGATGCCACTCGGGGTGAAGTACCTAGGTGTTAAGGTGCCACCCTAGGGTTTAGTGATACGAGGTGTTAAGTACACTAACGGATGTTATGAACACTGATGGCATTTTCGCGAGCGCCATTCCCTTGTACTATTGATTAACCATGGTTATTGTGTTGTAATCAAAAGCATGTTATATTTTTCGAGTTATATATATTTATGCGATTGTTATGCTAGCTTGTGGTATTGGAGGTTGGTAGCCTCGTATTGATGATAAGCGAATTGTGTTGCTAGCATGTATGCGGTATGTGTATAAGTGTTTACAAGTAGGTATATTATATATGTATGTGTATAATTATTGCATTCACTAAGCTTTGCTTACCCTCTCGTTGTTTATCTTTTTATAGGCTCCGGCGTTGACAAGGGTAAGGGCATTCGATTGGATTAGAGATCCCGCTTGTTGTTTAGGGGACGCTTTTGGGATGTGATAGCTTTTGGAGTTTGACCGAGACTTGGGTAGTTTAACCCCAAACACCATGCTCATAGTGTCATTTGGAAATTAAACTAATGTGGTCGAAACTCATGAATTGTACGAAACTCGTAAAACGGCCGATGTGGGCCCCGTTTTGTAAAACTCATTTTATGTTTGAACCGTGTGAGTTTTAACTATTATATCATGTTGTGAAAAGCGTTTCGTCTAAATATGTCGGGAAGTGGGAGATCTTTATTTAAAAAATTGCAAAACCGGACAGAAATGAAATTGACCTGTGCGCGCCGCGCACCCTGAGGGGGTGCGCGTGGCGCACTCCACTTTTATAAAAAAAAAAAAATTTGGTTTGCGCGTTCGGTTGGTTATTGGTTTGGGTTGTTACAAGTGGTATCAGAGCATGGTCTAAGGGATTTAGGCGATTTGAGATAGGTGCCTAGACTTAGACTTAATTGTGTATGCGCTTTATGCGGGACTTGTAGGAGACGGGTCGTGAAATGTCCCGTTCTTATTGATTAAAAACGTTCCATATTAATTGATTTCGTTGCAAGGTTTTGACCTCTATATGAGACGTTTTTCAAAGACTGCATTCATTTTTAAAACAAACCATAACCTTTATTTCATAGATAAAGGTTTTTTAAAAAAAAACTTTACGTAGATTATCAAATACTGATAATCTAAAATATCCTGTTTACACACGACCATTACATAATGGTTTACAATACAAATATGTTACAACAAAATAAGTTTCTTGAATGCAGTTTTTACACAATATCATACAAGCATGGACTCCAAATCTCGTCCTTATTTAAGTATGCGACAGCGGAAGCTCTTAATAATCACCTGAGAATAAACATGCTTAAAACGTCAACAAAAATGTTGGTGAGTTATAGGTTTAACCTATATATATCAAATCATAATAATAGACCACAAGATTTCATATTTCAATACACATCCCATACATAGAGATAAAAATCATTCATATGGTGAACACCTGGTAACCGACATTAACAAGATGCATATATAAGAATATCCCCATCATTCCGGGACACCCTTCAGATATGATATAAATTTCGAAGTACTAAAGCATCCGGTACTTTGGATGGGGTTTGTTAGGCCCAATAGATCTATCTTTAGGATTCGCGTCAATTAGGGTGTCTGTTCCCTAATTCTTAGATTACCAGACTTAATAAAAAGGGGCATATTCGATTTCGATAATTCAACCATAGAATGTAGTTTCACGTACTTGTGTCTATTTTGTAAATCAATTATAAAACCTGCATGTATTCTCATCCCAAAAATATTAGATTTTAAAAGTGGGACTATAACTCACTTTCACAGATTTTTACTTCGTCGGGAAGTAAGACTTGGCCACTGGTTGATTCACGAACCTATAACAATATATACATATATATCAAAGTATGTTTAAAATATATTTACAACACTTTTAATATATTTTGATGTTTTAAGTTTATTAAGTCAGCTGTCCTCGTTAGTAACCTACAACTAGTTGTCCACAGTTAGATGTACAGAAATAAATCGATAAATATTATCTTGAATCAATCCACGACCCAGTGTATACGTATCTCAGTATTGATCACAACTCAAACTATATATATTTTGGAATCAACCTCAACCCTGTATAGCTAACTCCAACATTCACATATAGAGTGTCTATGGTTGTTCCAAAATATATATAGATGTGTCGACATGATAGGTTGAAACATTGTATACGTGTCTATGGTATCTCAAGATTACATAATATACAATACAAGTTGATTAAGTTATGGTTGGAATAGATTTGTTACCAATTTTCACGTAGCTAAAATGAGAAAAATTATCCAATCTTGTTTTACCCATAACTTCTTCATTTTAAATCTGTTTTGAGTGAATCAAATTGCTATGGTTTCATATTGAACTCTATTTTATGAATCTAAACAGAAAAAGTATAGGTTTATAGTCGGAAAAATAAGTTACAAGTCGTTTTTGTAAAGGTAGTCATTCAGTCGAAAGAACGACGTCTAGATGACCATTTTAGAAAACATACTTCCACTTTGAGTTTAACCATAATTTTTGGATATAGTTTCATGTTCATAATAAAAATCATTTTCTCAGAATAACAACTTTTAAATCAAAGTTTATCATAGTTTTTAATTAACTAACCCAAAACAGCCCGCGGTGTTACTACGTCGGCGTAAATCCGGTTTTACGGTGTTTTTCGTGTTTCCAGGTTTTATATCATTAAGTTAGCATATCATATAGATATAGAACATGTGTTTAGTTGATTTTAAAAGTCAAGTTAGAAGGTTTAACTTTTGTTTGCGAACAAGTTTAGAATTTAACTAAACTATGTTCTAGTGATTACAAGTTTAAACCTTCGAATAAGATAGCTTTATATGTATGAATCGAACGATGTTATGAACATCATTACTACCTTAAGTTCCTTGGATAAACCTACTAGAAAAGAGAAAAATGGATCTAGCTTCAACGGATCCTTGGATGGCTCGAAGTTCTTGAAGCAGAATCATGACACGAAAACAAGTTCAAGTAAGATCATCACTTGAAATAAGATTGTTATAGTTATAGAAATTGAACCAAAGTTTGAATATGATT
Organism: Rutidosis leptorrhynchoides; assembly: GCF_046630445.1. Classification (NCBI taxonomy): domain Eukaryota; kingdom Viridiplantae; phylum Streptophyta; class Magnoliopsida; order Asterales; family Asteraceae; genus Rutidosis; species Rutidosis leptorrhynchoides. The sequence goes on from NC_092334.1 coordinate 304,430,597, forward strand.
ATTACCTTGTATTAGAATGATAACCTACTGTAAGAAACAAAGATTTCTTGAGGTTGGATGATCACCTTACAAGATTGGAAGTGAGCTAGCAAACTTGAAAGTATTCTTGATTTTATGTAACTAGAACTTGTAAAATATATGAAGAACACTCATAACTTAAAGATAGAACTTGAGAGAGATCAATTAGATGAAGAAAATTGAAGAATGAAAGTTTTTGTAGGTGTTTTTGGTCGTTGGTGTATGGATTAGATATAAAGGATATGTAATTTTGTTTTCATGTAAATAAGTCATGAATGATTACTCATATTTTTGTAATTTTATGAGATATTTCAAGCTAGTTGCCAAATGATGGTTCCCACATGTGTTAGGTGACTCACATGGGCTGCTAAGAGCTGATCATTGGAGTGTATATACCAATAGTACATACATCTAAAAGCTGTGTATTGTACGAGTACGAATACGGGTGCATACGAGTAGAATTGTTGATGAAACTGAACGAGGATGTAATTGTAAGCATTTTTGTTAAGTAGAAGTATTTTGATAAGTGTCTTGAAGTCTTTCAAAAGTGTATGAATACATATTAAAACACTACATGTATATACATTTTAACTGAGTCGTTAAGTCATCGTTAGTCGTTACATGTAAATGTTGTTTTGAAACCTTTAGGTTAACGATCTTGTTGAATGTTGTTAACCCATTATTTATTATAACAAATGAGATGTTAAATTATTATATTATCATGATATTATGATATATAATATATCTTAGTATGATGTATATATAGTTAAATGTCATTACAACGATAATCGTTACATATATGTCTCGTTTCGAAATCATTAAGTTAGTAGTCTTATTTTTACATATGTACTTCATTTTTAATACACTTAATAATATATTTACTTATAATTTAACATAATTAACCAAGTGTATCAATATCTTAATATGATTCATATGTACCTAGTAAGACGTTGTTATAACGATAATCGTTATATATATCGTTTTCGAGTTTCTTAAATTAATAGTCTCATTTTTATGTATATAACTCATTGTTAAAATACCTAATGAGATACATACTTATAATAAAAATATGTTAACTATATATATAACCATATATATGTCATCGTATAGTTTTTACAAGTTTTAACGTTCGTGAATCACCGGTCAACTTGGGTGGTCAATTGTCAATATGAAACATATTTCAATTAATCAAGTCTTAACAAGTTTGATTGCTTAACATGTTGGAAACATTTAATCATGTAAATATCAATCTCAATTAATATATATAAACATGGAAAAGTTTGGGTCACTACAGGTCGGACCGGGAGTTGATTAGTGCTTAGGTTTATGTGAATTAACCTTGCACTAACTATTTTGTGTTGTTTTAGCAATCATCAAGCGAGATAGATGTTGTACTAGCGAATTAATGCGACATGATCGCGTAACAATGATTAGCTTCCATTGTTACGGGTTCAAATCGTGTCAAACAAGCGATGTACGACGATTGTTGAGCAAGATGGGGTAGTGTGGTGTATATGTATATACATATGTGTTAAGTCCTTTCGTTTCGTTGCTTAATTTACTTCGTTTTATAGAATGAAGATGAGAAATGGACACGACACCAATGACAGAAGTACGAGTGAGGACGTTGAACTCACGGCCAAGGTTGAGGCCATCTTTAAAAGGCTAAAAAAGGATTTTCTTGACGATGTTTGAAAGGTTTTCCAAGAGTCAGTTGATGGACAAGTAATCGAAATGATAAATGAGCGAATGAATACCGCGATCGAGGAGGCATTAGAAGCTAGAAACATTCATCCTTGTGGTGAAGGGGGTGATGGTAACGGTGGGAATGGAAGGCGGGACTTCCATTACAAAAATTTCAAGGATGTAATGACCCAGGTAAACGTTCCCCGTAGCATGATATTGTCCGCTTTGCCCGTAGGCTCACGGATTTTTCTTGGAAACCACACACGATGATCACTTTCCCAGGAGGTCACCCATCCTGGTAGTGCTCTCGCCTGAGCACGCTTAACTGCAGAGTTCTCATGAGATCTGCTGCGCTCGTGGTTCCAAAACGCGTCATGCTAGGAAACGTCTCCACACCCTTATAAGGCATGCTTCGTTCCCTGTAACATCCCGTTTTTCTCGTACATATCGAAAGGTACATACTAAATCATTGTACGTTTGTAACTCGCTAGATTGTGCGAAATTGTATATATATATATATATATATATATATATATATATATATATATATATATATATATATATATATATATATATATACTTGATAATGGGTGCATATACAATTTTATACGTGGGTTTTGATAGCGTTAAGTCTTGTGAGACCATTGTTGAAGGTTAGGCGAATATAGGAAGCGGGATTTAAGTGTACGAATTAAATAAAATCAAAATTTGCTTAAGTTTGTTGAGGTGTCCAGGTGACGACTAATGCCGCGCCGCGGCAAACTCGGTCGCGCCGCGACATATAAAGCAATTCCAGATCAGAAGTTAAGTTAAAAGGGGTCGTTTTTCCTTCGTTAGGTCGCGCCGCGACAAATGGGCCGCGCCGCGGCACCTCTGCAGTTCTGACTCCGATTCTAGCTCAAATTAAATAAATTTAAGGGGTAAATTGGTAATTTAACGTGTAGATCTGATAGGAGCATTAAACCTCCACCACTTGTTCATTTAATTTAATTTATTTTCTCTTTTCTTTCCAATTTCTCTCCCAAAACTTAAGACCCATTTGGATTAAAAGTGAGATTTGAGAGTGAAGGATTAAGGGTTGATCTTTGGAGCAAGAATTAAAGTTGTTTCTTGCGTCTCTAGCTACACGTTGATAGTCTCGGTAAGTTCTAACTCTAAGTTTTGAGTTTTAAATTGGTTAATGGATAGGGTTTTGGTTACTAGAGATTTGTAAGACCCATTTGGTGGTAAAACGGGTGAGTTTAGGTTATGTTGTTGTAATGAAACCCTAATAGCCACAATCTAGGGTTTTGGCCTTGTGATTTGAGGTTGTAAGTGTCAATTGATGTTGTTAGTCACTAATGCACTTTAAGATTTATGAAAGAAGTGTTAATGAGTAAGTTTGACTTGATTGTGAGTCTAAGTATTATAAAATGGGTCAAAATGTACTAGTTGACCTAATTAGATGAAATGGGTATGGATTACCCTAAGTTTTGTGTTAATTGAAGTTAATAGACTTTAATTCACTAGTCTTAGTGATTAAAGTCGAGTCTTGGCCATTTATGGGCGGTTGTGAGTAGTTGAGTCATTTAATGCAAATTGGGTCATTAAATGCTCAAGTGGGAGTATTGTGGTTAATCCCACTAGTTGTGAAATTGAATGTGCACTTAATGATTTAGGTACATTGCGTTGAAGCTCGGAAGTGCTAAATCATCATCCTTGTGACAAGGTGAGTGGAATAATTATACGTTCATGTATATGGCGTATTTATTTGTGAATGTTATGGTATGAACCATGTGCCGGTAGTGCCATAACATGTATGTGACGGATATAGGATGTGAACCATGTGCCGGTACCATCGAGTGTGAACCACGTACCGGTAGCACTATAAAATGAGGCGTGAACCACGTACCGGTAGCGTCAAAGTGTGAACCATGTACCGGTAGCACTATAAAAGAGTGAGACTCAAATGCGTATGGTGTGAACCACGTGCCGGTAGCACCATAGCGTTATGGTTAACCATATTGTGTTGTGATCGTTTAGCATTATATATATATGGTGTTGAGTATATGCTAATGAGATTTGGTGTCAATGTACGACTTGTTGGTATTTTGGGTATGATTGACTTGCTATGTGAGTTACATGTTCGTGCCAGGTATTTGGTATTTGTGATTGCAAATAGATGGGGTATATATATGTATGTATAACTATTGCATTCACTAAGCATTGCTTACCCTCTCGTTGTTTATCTTTTTATAGGTTCCGGCTTGGACAAGGGTAAGGGCATACGGTTGGATTAGTTGTCTCCCGTTTGTGTTGACAGTGGGTGCTTTTTGGATAGCTTTTGAAGTGGCCTAACGTTTTGGGTAGTTTAGCCCCAAACCATGCTCGAATGTCGTTTGGATTATAAACTATCATTGTAGTAGGTCAAACTTGTATTAAACTTAATTAATGGCCTTTGTGCCTTTGGTAAACATTTAAATTGTTGTACGTTTAAATGGAACTTGTGGAATGGTTTACATATTTAATTGGCGCGTAAATGTGTATTGTATTAAAAAAAAAATTTATCGTATGGAATACGGGTTGGGTTGTTTCAAGTGGTATCAGAGCATGGTCTAAGGGATTTAGGCGACTTGAGATAGGTGCCTAGACTTGGGCTTTATTGTGTGAGCGCTTTATGCGGGACTTGTAGGACTTTGGGTCTAATCGGGAATTGTTAGTGCTTTGGTTTATGTGAACTAACCTTGTGCTAATTGATTTGTGTTGTGTTTAGCAAGCATCGAGCGAGATGGACGTTGTACTAGCAAGTTAATGTGACGTGCTCGCTTAACAATGATTAGCTATCATTGTTACGGGTGCAAATCGTGTCAAACAAGTAATGTACGACGATTGTCGAGCGAGATGGAGTAGTGTGGTGTACATGTATATACTTACATGTTATGTCTTTTCGTTCTTTGTTTAATCTTTTTCGTTTTATAGAATGAAGACAAGAAACGGACACGATAATGATAACAGTGGTACGAGTGAGGATGTTGAACTCACGGCCAAGGTTGAGGCCATCTTTAAAAAGTTAAAGAAGGATTTTCTTGACAATGTCCGAAAGGTCTTCCAAGAGTCGGTCGATGGATAAGTGACCGAAATGATCAACGATCGAATGAAAGCCACAATAGAGGAGGCTTTAGAGGCTAGAAACATTTATCCTCGAGGCGAAGGGGGTGAAGGTAATGGTGGGGGTGGAAGGCGGGACTTCCACTACAAAAATTTCAAGGATACTCAACCTCCGATGTTTAATGGGGTGAGGGATCCATTGAAAAGCACTTGTTGGATTTCCGATATCGAGGGAGCTTTCCGTACCGCGGAATGTCCCCCCGAGAAGAAGACGAGGTATGGGTCTAGCATGTTACGTGAAGAAGGCAAGTTGTGGTGGGACGATAAAATCAATTTGTATGGTGAAGAGCAATGTATGAGCTTGACATGGGAGGAGTTTAAGAAGGAATTTTTTCAAGAATACCGAACTTCTTCCGACCTTGATAGAATCCAGGACGAGTTGCATCATTTGCAACAAGGTTCAATGGACTTGGTTACTCTCAAGTCTACCTTTTTGGCAAAGACTCGTTTTTGCCCGGAATATTTTGGTGACGATCACAGGCTAATGAAAGATTTCTACCATACCTTGAACGATGAGTTAAAGGGTAAGATTAGTAGGGGAATGGCTAAGACTTTTGAAGAAATATTCGAGTTGGCTCGGGGTTTTGAACCGGAGGATCCGAGGAAGAGTGATTTCATTTTTTCAAAGAGAAAGTTTGAAGGTTCGAGCCATTCGAACTTTTCAAATAAAAAGAACAAGAAAGGCTCCGAAAGCTTAAATAATGTGCAGAAGGGTGCTTTCGGGGGTTTCGGGCCCACGTGTTTTAATTGTAAACAAAGGGGACACATGGCCCGTGATTGTACCAATGGCCCGAACAAATTTACTTGCTATAATTGTGGTAAGGAAGGGCACAAGAAGCCAGAATGTCCCGAGTTGAATAATGATCATGTTAAGAAATTGGAGAGAACGGCGAGCACGGCTAGGGGTCGCAACTATTTGATGACGAATGATGAAGCTAAGCAATCCAACGAAGTTGTCTCAGGTACTTTTATGGTTAACTCTAATCCGGCAAGGATTTTATTTGATAGCGGTGCAAATTTGTCGTTTGTGTCTCCAAAATTTATGCCTAAACTTGATAGACCGTTAGCTAAGTTAAGTCGTCCGGTAGAAGTCGAAATAGCGGACGGCAAGATGGTGCTAGTGGTTGATGTGTGTAAAAATTGTGATGTTGTTTTTGGTGCCGAAAACTTTAAAATTGATCTCATCCCTATAACTTTGGGTGATTTTGATATCGTTGTTGGTATGGATTGGCTCGATCGTAATAGAGCCGATATCACGTCCCATGAGAAGTTTATTCGTGTGAAGACCCCTAGAGGGGGAGAGTTAATTATTCATGGCGAAAAGCGAAGAAGACTTGTGCCGATATGTTCTTTTGCTCGGGCACGATGTTTTCTTGTTAGTGGTGGCATGGCTTTTCTTGCCCATGTTGTTGATACTCGTGACGAGTCACCACCTATTCGTGAAATTCTGGTAGTTAGTGAATTCGAAGACGTTTTTCCAGATGAGTTACCGGGTGTTCCGGCGGAAAGACAAGTAGAATTTCGTATTGAGTTGGTTCCGGGAGCTACTCCCATTGCTAAAACTCCTTATCGTTTAGCACCAACGGAAATGCAAGAGTTGTTAAATCAAACCCAAGAGTTGCTTGAGAAGGGTTTTATTCGACCGAGTGCTTCACCGTGGGCCGCTCCGGTTTTATTCGTGAAAAAGAAGGATGGTAGTATGCGGATGTGCATTGACTACAGGGAGTTGAATAAAGTGACAATCAAGAATCGTTATCCACTGCCTAGGATTGACGATTTGTTTGATCAACTCCAAGGTGCGACGTATTTCTCTAAGATCGACCTACGGTCCGGCTATCACCAAATGCGGGTCCGTGAGGAAGATATTGAGAAAACGGCTTTTCGAACGCGTTATGGGCATTTTGAGTTTGTAGTTATGCCTTTTGGTCTTACGAATGCACCGGCGGCATTCATGGATCTTATGAACCGAGTGTGCCAACCTATGTTGGACAAGTCGGTGATTGTGTTAATTGACGACATACTAGTCTACTCGAAAAGTATGAACGAGCATGAACGTCATTTGCGTGAAGTATTAAAGACGTTACGAAAAGAGAAGTTGTATGCTAAGTTCTCCAAATGTGAATTTTGGCTAAGGGAGGTTCAATTCCTTGGTCACATTGTGAACAAAGACGGCATTCAAGTAGATCCGGGGAAGATAGAGACAGTGAAGAGTTGGAGACAACCGACTACGCCTACAGAAATTCGAAGTTTTCTCGGATTGGCCGGTTATTATCGTCGGTTTATCCAAGACTTTTCTAAGATCGCTTCTTCGTTGACGAAATTAACGAGGAAGAACGCGAGGTTTAATTGGGAGAACGAGCAAGAAATTGCTTTTAAACTATTAAAAGAGAAGTTGTGTCAAGCTCCGGTGTTAGTATTGCCGGAAGGAGTGGAAGACATGACGGTTTATTGTGATGCTTCGTTAAATGGACTCGGGTGTGTTCTAATGCAAAGAGGTAAAGTCATTGCTTATGCCTCTTGACAATTAAAGGAACATGAGACAAGATATCTAACTCATGATCTTGAGTTGGCGCCGGTTGTGCATGCGTTGAAAATTTGGTGCCATTACTTGTATGGTGTCAAGTGTACGATTTATTCGGATCATAAGGGTTTGAAACATCTCTTTAATCAACGAGATTTGAATTATCGTCAACGTAGGTAGATGGATGTGGTGAAAGACTATGATTGTGAGATACTTTATCATCCGGGCAAGGCGAATGTGGTCGCGGATGCGTTAAGTCGAAAGAGTCATCACCCGGCGTTACGATTGGGATTGTTACGTATGATTATTACTAACGATTTTCTTGAAAAACTCAGTGTGATTCAAATAGAGGCTTACGTTCACAACAAGCATGCGGAGCGAATTGTGGGATAATCAGAGTTCATTACTATGGGCTCGCGGGGTTTGTTGTCTTTTCAAGGAAGAGTGTGGGTGCCTAAGATGGGAGATTATCGCCAAGTGTTACTTGATGAAGCACATAAGTCAAAGTATTCTATTCATCCGGGCGCAACAAAAATGTATCTTGACTTAAGGAAAGATTATTGGTGGCCGGGCATGAAACGTGATGTTGTGAAGTATGTTGAGCAATGCGCCACGTGTTTGCAAGTTAAGGCCGAGCACCAAAATCCGTATGGTAAGTTACAACCGTTAGAAATCCTAAAATGGAAATGGGAGAACATTACCATGGATTTCATCACAAAGTTACCTAAAACGGCGAGAACCCAATTTGATTCGATTTGGATTATAGTAGATCGATTGACGAAAAGCGCTTTGTTTCTTCCCATTAAGGAAGTGATATCGTCGGAGACCTTGGCTAAGTTGTTTATCAAGGAAGTCATCTCTCAACACGGTGTTCCTATATCTATTATTTTGGATCGAGATACTCGTTTTACATCTCGGTTTTGGAAAAAGTTTCATGAAGATATGGGTACGCAATTGAAGTTGAGCACGGCGTATCATCCTCAAACTGACGATCAAACCGAACGTACGAATCAAACTTTGGAGGATATGTTACGGGCATATATTATCGATTTTGGTGGTAGTTGGGACGAGCACTTGCCTTTGGTGGAATTCTCGTACAATAATAGTTATCATACTAGTATCGAGATGCCACCTTATGAGATGCTTTATGGGCGTAGGTTTCGAACCCCGATTTATTGGGGTGAAGTGGGACAAAAGGAAATCGGGAGTATCGATTTGGTTTTAGAGACGAATATCAAGATTGATGTGATTCGAGAGCATTTGAAAAAGGCTCATGATAGGCAAAAATCTTATGCCGATAAACATAGACGAACGATTGAATTTCAAGAAGGTGACATGGTGATGCTCAAAGTTTCGCCATGGAAAGGTATTATTCGATTTTGAAAACGGGGAAAGTTAGCTCCTCGGTTTATTGGACCATTTAAGGTTTTAGCTCGTGTTGGTGAAGTCGCGTACCGTTTGGAATTACCCGAAGAGCTTGCGGGGATCCATAATACATTTCATGTTTCCCATCTCCGTAAGTGTCTTACGGATGATTCATCTTGGGTGCCATTAGACGAGATTGAGCTAAATAATAAGTTAGAGTATATCGAGGAACCGATTGCCATACTTGATGAGAAAGTCAAAAGATTGAGACATAAAGAGGTAAGGACTTTTAAGGTTCAATGGCATCGTAGTAAGGGTTCCGAGTTCACTTGGGAGCTCGAAGAGTTTGTGTTGGTTTATCTTCCGGTTTGTCATGCGGCTTGGATCGCGAGGACGCGCTCCGATTCAAGTGGGGGAGAGTTGTAACATCCCGTTTTTCCCGTACATATCGAAAGGTACATACTAAATCATTGTACGTTTGTAACTCGCTAGATTGTGCAAAATTGTATATATATATATATATATATATATATATATATATATATATATATATATATATATATATATATATATATATATATATATATATATACTTGATAATGGGTGCATATACAAGTTTATACGTGGGTTTTGATAGCGTTAAGTCTTGTGAGACCATTGTTGAAGGTTAGGCGAATATAGGAAGCGGGATTTAAGTGTACGAATTAAATAAAATCAAAATTTGCTTAAGTTTGTCGAGGTGTCCAGGTGACGGCTAATGCCGCGCCGCGACAAACTGGGTCGCGCCATGACATATAAAGCAATTCCAGATCAGAAGTTAAGTTAAAAGGGGTCGTTTTTCCTTCGTTAGGTCGCGCCGCGATAAATGGGCCGCGCCGCGGCACCTCTACAGTTCTGACTCCGATTCTAGCTCAAATTAAATACATTTAAGGGGCAAATTGGTAATTTAATATGTAGATCTGATAGGAGCATTAAACCTCCACCACTTATTCATTTAATTTAATTTCTTTTCTCTTTTCTTTCCAATTTCTCTCCCAAAACTTAAAACCCATTTGGATTAAAAGTGAGATTTGAGAGTGAAGGATTAAGGGTTGATCTTTAGAGCAAGAATTAAAGTTGTTCCTTGCGTCTCTAGCTACACGTTGATAGTCTCGGTAAGTTCTAACTCTAAGTTTTGAGTTTTAAATTGGTTAATGGCTAGGGTTTTGGTTACTAGAGATTTGTAAGACTCATTTGGTAGTAAAACGGGTGAGTTTGGGTTATGTTGTTGTAATGAAACCCTAATAGCCACAATCTAGGGTTTTGGCCTTGTGATTTGAGGTTGTAAGTGTCAATTGATGTTGTTAGTCACTAATGCACTTTAAGATTTATGAAAGAAGTGTTAATGAGTAAGTTTGACTTGATTGTGAGTCTAAGTATTATAAAATGGGTCAAAATGTACTAGTTGACCTAATTAGATGAAATGGGTATGGATTACCCTAAGTTTTGTGTTAATTGAAGTTAATAGACTTTAATTCACTAGTCTTAGTGATTAAAGTCGAGTCTTGGCCATTTATGGGCGGTTGTGAGTAGTTGAGTCATTTAATGCAAATTGGGTCATTAAATGCTCAAGTGGGAGTATTGTGGTTAATCCCACTAGTTGTGAAATTGAATGTGCACTTAATGATTTAGGTACATTGCGTTGAAGCTCGGAAGTGCTAAATCATCATCCTTGTGACAAGGTGAGTGGAATAATTATACGTGCATGTATATGGCGTGTTTATTTGTGAATGTTATGGTATGAACCATGTGCCGGTAGTGCCATAACATGTATGTGACGGTTATAGGATGTGAACCACGTGCCGGTAGCATCGAGTGTGAACCACGTACCAGTAGCACTATAAAATGAGGCGTGAACCACGTGCCGGTAGCGTCAAAGTGTGAACCATGTGCCGGTAGCACTATAAAAGAGTGAGACTCAAATGCGTATGGTGTGAACCACGTGCCGGTAGCACCATAGCGTTATGGTTAACCATATTGTGTTGTGATCGTTTAGCATTATATATATATATATGGTGTTGAGTATATGCTAATGAGATTTGGTGTCAATGTACGACTTGTTGGTATTTCGGGTATGATTGACTTGCTATGTGAGTTACATGTTCGTGCCAGGTATTTGGTATTTGTGATTGCAAGTAGATGGGTTATATATATGTATGTATAACTATTGCATTCACTAAGCATTGCTTACCCTCTCATTGTTTATCTTTTTATAGGTTCCGGCTTGGACAAGGGTAAGGGCATACGGTTGGATTAGTTGTCTCCCGTTTGTGTTGACAGTGGGTGCTTTTTGGATAGCTTTTGAAGTGGCCTAACGTTTTGGGTAGTTTAGCCCCAAACCATGCTCGAATGTCGTTTGGATTATAAACTATCATTGTAGTAGGTCAAACTTGTATTAAACTTAATTACTGGCCTTTGTGCCTTTGGTAAACATTTAAATTGTTGTACGTTTAAATGGAACTTGTGGAATGGTTTACATATTTAATTGGCGCGTAAATGTGTATTGTATAAAAAAAAATTATCGTATGGAATACGGGTTGGGTTGTTTCATTCCCCTCTCCAACCGATGTGGGACAGATGTAACACAGAAGTTACAATCCTCCCCCCTAATGGGACACATCGTCCTCGATGTGCACGTTTGGTCCGGGGCCTGGCTCTGATACCATCTGAAAGACAGTTGGGGACAACCACCGTCCCACCCAGTGCCTTCCCAGCTAACCGCCTGGTGACCACTGAGTGTACCTCTCGGCTTCTGCCAACTCTTGTAAGGGATCGCAAGGAGTAAGAGCCAATGCTTCGTCACAGGTAACACTGTGAGAACCTCCTTTACGACTAACCCGCCACATATGGACGGCGTTATACCAGCTCTGATGCCAACTGAAATGTCCCATTCATATTGATTATAAACATTCCATATTAATTGATTTCGTCGCGAGGTTTTGACCTCTATATGAGACGTTTTTCAAAGACTGCATTCATTTTTATAACAACCATAACCTTTATTTTATCGATAAAGGTTTAAAAAGCATTACGTAGATTATCAAATAATGATAATCTAAAATATACCGTTTACACACGACCATTACATAATGCTTTACAATAAAAATATATTACATCAAAGTAAGTTTCTTGAATGCAGTTTTTACACAATATCATACAAGCATGGACTCTAAATCTTGTCCTTATTTTAGTATGCAACAGCGGAAGCTCTTAATAATCACCTGAGAATAAACTTGCTTAAAACGTCAACAAAAATGTTGGTGAGTTATAGGTTTAACCTATATATTATCAAATTATAATAATAGACCACAAGATTTCTCATTTTTCATAAATATCATTACACTCGCAAGTGCATAAAAATCATTCATATGTTGAACACCTGGTAACCGACGTTAACTTAATGCATAGAATATCCCCAAAACAGAAACTCTCGTCTGTATAATAATCTCGAAGTACTAAACCATCCATAACCTGAATGGGGTTGTTAAGCCCAATAGATCTATCATTAGAATTCGCGTCAATTAGGGGCCATTTCCCTAATTCTTAGGCTACCAGACTTGAAGGGCGATATTCGGTTTAATAATCCAACCATAGAATGTAGTTTCGCATACTTGTGTCTATTTTGTAAAACATTTATAAAACTGCATGTATTCTCATCCCAAAAATATTAGATTTTAAAAATGGGACTATAACTCACTTTCACAGATTTTTACTTCGTCGGGAAGTAAGACTTGGCCACTGGTCGATTCACGAACCTATAACAAATATGTACGTATATATCAAAGTATGATCGAAATATATTCACAACACTTTTTATTACGTTTTAATGATTTAAGCGTATTAAGTCAGCTGTCCTCGTTAGTAACCTACAACTAGTTGTCCATAGTTTGATGTACAGAAATAAATTGATATATATTATCTTGAATCAATCCACGACTCAGTGTATACACGTCTCAGGCTAGATCACAACTCAAAGTATATATATTTTTAGAATCAACCTCAACCCTGTATAGCTAACTCAAACATTACTGCATATAGAGTGTCTATGGTTGTTCCAAATAATATATATACATGGGTCGATATGATATGTCAAAACATTTGCATACATGTCTATGGTATCCCAAGATTACATAATATATTAGAATACATTTATAGTACAATATAAGTTAGCTAGGATATGATTGATATAGATTTGTTACCAATTTTCACGTAGCTACAACAAGCAAAATTATCCAATCTTGTTTTACCCATAACTTCTTCGTTTTAAATCCGTTTTGAGTGAATCAAATTGCTATGGTTTCATATTGAACTTAAGTTTATGTATATAAACAGAAAAAAGTATAAGTTTATAGTTCGAAATACAGGTTACATGTCATTTACTAAAGAGGTAGTCATTTCCGTCGAAAGAACGACATCTTGATGACTATTTTGAAAAACATACTTCCACTTTGAGTTTAACCATGATTTTTGGATATAGTTTCATGTTCATAATAAAAATCATTTTCCCAGAAGTACAACTTTTAAATCAAAGTTTATCATAGTTTTTAATTAACTAACCCAAAACAGCCCGCGGTGACGGCGTATGTCCGGTTTTACGGTGTTCATCGTGTTTCCAGGTTTTAAATCATTAAGTTAGCATATCATATAGATATAGAACATGTGTTTAGTTGATTTTAAAAGTCAAGTTAGAAGGATTAACTTCTGTTTGTGAACAAGTTTAGAATTAACTAAACTATGTTCTAGTGATTACAAGTTTAAACCTTCGAATAAGATAGCTTTATATGTATTAATCGAATGATGTTATGAACATCATTACTACCTCAAGTTTTGTGGATAAACCTACTGAAAAAAAGAAAAATGGATCTAGCTTCAAAGGATCCTTGGATGGCTTGAAAGTTCTTGAAGCAGAATCATGACACGAAAACAAGTTCAAGTAAGGTTTCCACTCGAAATAAGATTGTTATATTTATAGAAATTGAATAAAAGTTTGAATATGAGTATTACCTTGAATTAGAAAGATATCTTACTGTAAATAAGAAAGATTTCTTGAGATTAGATGATCACCTGAAATGGATTTGCAAGATTGGAAGTAAGCTAGCAAGATTTCTTGAAGTGTTCTTGAATGGTTGTTTTTATGATGATTAAAGCTTGTAATTGAAGCTAAAATATGGTGTAAATGCTTGGAGATGATCAAGTATGATGTTAGGAGTATTTTAAGAGAGAATTTGGAGTGTAAGTATGAGAAAATGGAATGGAAAAATGGGGTGAAATCATAAAAACAAAATTACTTGTTATAAAGAAAAAAAATAAATCCTTAAGTTTGTTTTTATCTCATTAGTCATACAAGTTGTTAAATAATGGTTCCACATATCTTTGACTCTAATATGGCTGCTAAGAATGAATGATTAAAGGTGTATATACCAATAGTAAATACATCTAGAAGCTGTGTATTGTACGAGTACAAATACGGGTGTACACGAGTAGAATTGTTGATGGAAACGAATGAGAATGTAATTTTGAACATTTTTGCTAAGTATAAATACTTTGATATATGTCTTGAAGTCTTTCAAAAGTGTATTAATACATCTTAATACACTACATGTATATATATTTTAACTGAGTCGTTAAGTCACCGTTAGTCATTACATGTAAGTGTTGTTTTAAGACCTTTAAGTTAACGATCTTGTTAAATGTAATTAATCCATTGTTATTATACTTAAATGAGATGTTAAATTATTACATTATCATGATATTATAATGTATGAATATATCTTAATATGATATATATACATTAAATTGTCGTTACAACGATAATCGTTACATATATGCCTCGTTTCGAAATTCTTAAGTTAGTAGTCTAGTTTTACATATGTAGTTCATTGTTAACACACTTAATGATATACTTAATTATCATTTTATCATGTTAAACATAGTGTATCAATATCTTAATATGATTCATATGTATTTAGTAAGACGTTGTTATAACGATAATCGTTATATATATCGTTTCGAGTTTCTTAATTCAATAAACTCATTTTTATGTATATCACTCATTGTTAATATACTTAGTGAGATACTTACTTATCATAATCTCATGTTAACCATATATATATCCATATATATATATATATATATATATTATCATGTAGTTTTTACAAATTTTTAACGTTCGTGAATCACCGGTCAAATTGGGAAGTCAATTTTCTATATGAAGCACATTTCAAATAATCAAGTCTTAACAAGTTTGATTGCTTAACATGTTGGAAACATTTAATCATACAAATATTGTTTTCATTTAATATATAACATGGAAAAGTTCGGGTCACTACAAAGGATGCTCAACCCCCGATGTTTAATGGGGTACGAGATCCGTTGAAAAGCACATGTTGGATTTCTGATATCGAGGGAGCTTTCCGTACCTCGGAATGTCCTCCCGAGAAGAAGGCAAGGTATGGTTCTAGTATGTTGCTGGAAGAAGCTAAGTTGTGGTGGGATGATAAAATCAACTTATATGGTGAGGAGCAATGTATGAGTTTGACGTGGGAAGAGTTTAAGAAGGAATTTTTCAAAGAATACCGAACTTCTTCTGATCTTGATAGAATCCAGGACGAGTTGCACAATTTGCAACAAGGTTCAATGAACTTGGTTACTCTCAAGTCTACCTTCTTGGCAAAGACTCATTTTTGTCCAGAATATGTTGGTGACGATCACAAGCTAATGAAAGATTTCTACCGTACCATGAATGATGAGTTCAAGAGTAAGATTAGTCGAGGAGCGGCTAAGTCTTTTGACGAGTTATTTGAGTTGGCTCGGGGTTTTGAGCCGGAGGTTCCAAGGAAAAGTGACTTCACTTTTTCTAAAAGAAAGTTTGAAGGTTCTAGTCATTCTAACTTTTCAAACAAGAAGAACAAGAACAAGAAGGGTTTCGAAAGTATCAATAGCGTGAAGAAGGACGCTTCCGGTGGTTTTTCTTTTACGTGATACAATTGTGGGCAAGCGGGTCATATGGCTCGTGATTTTCCAGAACCATCTTCCGGAAACAAGCTCACTTGTTTTAATTGCGGTAAAGAAGGGCATAAGAAGCCGGAGTGTCCCGATTTGCGAAACAATAATGTTAAGCGTCTAGAGAAGGCGGCGGGTACGGCTAGGGGTCGCAACTATTTGATGACGAATGATGAAGCCAAGCAATCCAACGAAGTCGTCTCAAGTACTTTTATGGTTAACTCTAATCCGGCAAGAATGCTATTTGATAGCGGTGCAAATTTGTCATTTGTGTCTCCAAAATTTGTGCCTAAACTTAATAGACCGTTAGATAAGTTAATTCGTCCAGTAGAAGTCGAAATAGCGGACGGCAAAACGGTGCTAGTGGTTGATGTGTGTAAAAATTGTGATGTTGTGTTTGGTGCCGAAAACTTTAAAATTGATCTCATCCCGATGACTTTGGGTGATTTTGATATCGTTGTTGGTATGGATTGGCTCGATCATAATAGAGCCGATATTGCATACCATGAAAAATTTATTCGTGTGGGGAAGAGTTAATTATTCACGGTGATAAGCGTAGAAGACTTGTGCCGATATGTACTTTTGCACGGGCACGTCGTTTCCTTGTTAGTGGTGGCATGGCTTTTCTTGCCCATGTTGTTGATACTCGTGATGAGCCACCACCCATATGAAATTCCGGTGGTTAATGAATTTGAAGACATTTTTCTGGATGAGTTACCGGGTGTTCCAGCGGAAAGACAAGTTGAATTTCGCATTGAGTTGGTTCCGGGAGCTACTCCCATTGCTAAAACTCCTTATCGTTTAGTGCCGACGGAAATGCAAGAGTTGTTAAATCAAATCCAAGAGTTGCTTGAGAAGAGTTTCATTCGACCGAGTGCTTCGCCATGGGGCGCTCCGGTTTTATTCGTGAAGAAGAAGGATGGTAGTATGTGGATGTGTATCGATTATCGGGAGTTGAACAAAGTGACGATCAAGAATCATTATCCATTGCCTAGGATTGACGATTTGTTTGACCAACTCCAAGGTACAACGTATTTCTCTAAAATCGACCTACGGTCCGGCTATCACCAAATGCGGGTCCGTGAGGAAGAAATTGAGAAAACGGCTTTTCGAACGCGTTATGGGCATTTTGAGTTTGTAGTTATGCCTTTTGGTCTTACGAATGCACCGGCGGCATTCATGGACCTTATGAACCGAGTGTGCCAACCTATGTTGGACAAGTCGGTAATTGTGTTCATTGATGACATACTTGTCTATTCGAAAAGTATGAAGGAACATGAACATCATTTGAGGGGTGTGTTAAAGACGTTGTGGAAGGAGAAGTTGTATGCTAAATTCTCCGAATGTGAATTTTGGCTAAGGGAAGTTCAATTCCTTGGCCATATCGTGAACGAAAATGGTATTCAAGTAGACCCGGGGAAGATTGAGATGGTAAAGAGTTGGGGACGACCGACTACACCTACGAAAATCCGAAGTTTTCTCGGATTGGCCGGTTATTATCGTCGGTTTATCCAAGACTTTTCTAAGATCGCTTCTCCATTGACAAAATTGACGAGAAAGAACGCGAGGTTTAATTGGGAAAACGAGCAAGAAATTGCTTTTCAATTGTTAAAAGAGAAGTTATGTCAAGCTCCGGTGTTAGTATTGCCGGAAGGGGTAGAAGACATGACAGTTTATTGTGATGCTTCTTTAAATGGGCTCGTGTGTGTTCTAATGCAAAGGGGTAAAGTCATCGCTTATGCCTCTCGACAATTAAAGGATCATGAAACGAGATATCCGACTCATGATCTTGAGTTGGCAGCGGTTGTTCATGCGTTGAAAATTTGGCGCCATTACTTGTATGGTGTCAAGTGTACGATTTATTCAGATCACAAGAGTTTGAAACATCTTTTTGATCAAAGAGATTTGAATTATTGTCAACGTAGATGGATGGATGTGGTGAAAGACTACGATTGTGAAATACTTTATCATCCGGGTAAGGCGAATGTGGTCGCGGATGCATTAAGTCGAAAGAGTCAACATCCGGCGATACGAGTAGGATCGTTACGTATGATTATTACTAATGATTTTCTTGAAAAAACTTGGTGTGATTCAAATTAAAGCTTACGTTCACAACAAGCATGCGAAATGAATTGTGGGGCAATCGGAATTCATTACTATGGGTTCGTGTGGTTTGTTGTCTTTTCAAGGAAGAGTGTGGGTGCCTAAGATGGGGGATTATCGATGAGTGCTACTTGATGATGCACATAAGTCAAAGTATTCCGTTCATCCAGGTGCGACGAAAATTTATCTCGATTTGAGAAAGGATTATTGGTGGCCAGGCATGAAACATGATGTTGTTAAGTATGTTGAGCAATGTGTCACGTGTTTGCAAGTTAAAGCCGAACACCAAAAGCCGTATGGTAAGTTACAACAGTTAGAAATCCCAAAGTGGAAATGGGAGCACATTACCATGGATTTCATCACAAAGTTACCTAAAACGGCGAGAACCCAATTCGATTCGATGTGGGTGATAGTTGATCGATTGATGAAGAGTGCCTTGTTTCTTCCCATTCGGGAAGCGATATCATCGGAAACTTTGACTAAGTTGTTTATAAAAGAGGTGATAGCGAGACACGGGATTCCTATATCTATTTGATAATGCTAAAAACGAACATATATTTCATAGCATTATTCCTCAAGAAAGACAAGCTTTTAGTTGCAATTGTTCTATTTACAAGTGATATTCATTTAAATAATAAAAGGTGAAGACAAAAGACAGATTCGACGAATTGAAGACGCAAACGACCAAAAAGCTCAAAAGTACAAAAGACAATAAAAAAGGTTCCAATTATTGATAAGAAACGTCTCGAAATTACAAGAGTACAAGATTCAAAACGCAAAGTACAAGATATTAAATTGTACGCAAGGACGTTCGAAAATCCGGAACCGGGACCAGAGTCAACTCTCAACGCTCGACGCAACGGACTAAAAATTACAAGTCAACTATGCACATAAATATAATATAATATTTAAATAATTCTTATAATTATTTATATATTATAATAAATAATAAAAACCGTCGGCAAGAAAGACTCCAAAGGGACTGAGCTGTAATTTCATTCTCCGCGACTCGCGGAGTTTGAAGGCCAAAATGGCCGCGAGTCGCGGAGCCCCAAAAGTCGAAAATCCCTATAAATCTCGCGCATTCTGATCGTAAAAATTCACCAAATATCCATCCATCTCTCTATCTATATCGTAAAATATATATATATATTTATAATTTATATTTTAATTTTAATTATAATTCTAATAATAAGGGTATGTTAGTGAATGTTGTAAGGGTGTAAGTCGAAATTCTGTCCGTGTAACGCTACGCTATTTTTAATCATTGTAAGTTATGTTCAACCTTTTTATATTAATGTCTCGTAGCTAAGTTATTATTATGCTTATTTAATCCGAAGTAATCATGATGTTGGGCTAATTACTAAAATTGGGTAATTGGGCTTTGTATCATAATTGGGGTTTGGACAAAAGAACGACACTTGTGGAAATTAGACTATGGGCTATTAATGGGCTTTATATTTGTTTAACTAAATGATAGTTTGTTAATGTTAATATAAAGATTTACAATTGGGCGTCCCTATAAATTACCATATACACTCGATCGGACACGATGGGCGGGGTATTTATATGTACGAATAATCGTTCATTTAACCGGACACGGGAATGGATTAATAGCCACTAGAATAATTAAAACAGGGGTGAAATTATGTACAAGGACACTTGGTATAATTGATAACAAAATATTAAAACCTTGGGTTACACTCAGTCGACATCCTGGTGTAATTATTAAACAAAGTATTAAAATCTTGTTACAGTTTAAATCCCCAATTAGTTGGAATATTTAACTTCGGGTATAAGGATAATTTGACGAGGACACTCGCACTTTATATTTATGACTGATGGACTGTTATGGACAAAAACCAGACGGACATATTAAATAATCCAGGACAAAGGACAATTAACCCATGGGCATAAAACAAAAATCAACACGTCAAACATCATGATTACGGAAGTTTAAATAAGCATAATTCTTTTATTTCATATTTAATTTCCTTTATTTTATATTTAATTGCACTTCTAAATATCGCATTTTTATTATTATTGTATTTAATTGCACTTTTAATTATCGTACTTTTTAATTATCGCAAGTTTATTTTATCGCATTTTTATTATTCGCAATTTCATTATCGTTATTTACTTTATGCTTTAATTTAAGTCTTGTATTCATTTTTAATATTTTACATTTGGTTTTAACTGCGACTAAAGTTTTAAAATCGACAAACCGGTCATTAAACGGTAAAAACCCCCCTTTATAATAATAATATTACTTATATATATGTTTGTATTTTTATAAAAGTAAACTAATATAGCGTTGAGCTTTGTTTAAAAAAGATTCCCTGTGGAACGAACCGGACTTACTAAAAACTACACTACTGTACGATTAGGTACACTGCCTATAAGTGTTGTAGCAAGGTTTAAGTATATCCATTCTATAAATAAATAAATATCTTGTGTAAAATTGTATCGTATTTAATAGTATTTCCTGCTAAAATTAATAAGTATTTTATATACCCCTCGCGAAACATCAAGTATTTTTGGCGCCGCTGCCGGGGAACTTTCTAAACGCCGGAAGCGCAACGCTAATATAAAAAAAAAAGATTTTTAGATTACTTCTATTAAAATTCATTTTTATAAAAATATGTTTTAAATATTCGAAAATGTAAAAAGAAAAAAACAAAAATATAAGTATTTTTAAGATTTTGTTAAATATTTAAGTTTTATAAAGTTTCTTTATTTTTATTTTATAAAAACATAAGTTTTATTTAAGTATTTTGTTTTTATTTAAAAACATAAAAAACAAAAAATATATATAAATCTAGTTTTAAGCATTTTATTTATTAAAATTATAATGTATTTCTATTTTATTTAAGTTTTTAAAATATAAGTTTTTATTATACACATATTTTTTTTAAATATATAAACAGAAAAATTAAAAACAGAAAAAAAAAATTAAAAAGAAAAACGCGTCGAATTTTAAATATCCTGTCAGTTGAAAACTGGAACCCCGCGACTCGCGGGGTTTGCTGCATTGAATACCGCGACTCGCGGAGTAATTCTGACACCGACAGAAACCCTACTGCAATTAATCACGGAGTAATTATTAATTAATTATTATTATAAACCCTAATTATTATTATTATAATAATTAAGTTTATTTTTAATTTAAGTTTTATTTAATTTATATTTTAGTTAAATTAGTTTAATTAAATTGTAAAATTAGTAGTTTTATTAAATAAATAATATAAAAATAATATTTTTATAAAAATTGTAATTTTTACAACTTTTTGTATATTTTTCTATTTTGTCCCTTTTTAATCGTTGTAGCGTAATATTTGTATTTTTAGCTCATATTTAGTTTTAAACTTAGTTTTTGCTATAGTTATTTTTACTCCTAGATTTTTAGGCTTTGCCGTAGAATTCCTTAAGTGCTTTTTCTTTAGACTAAGATTTAGGTACTTTAGAATTTTGCGACGCCTTTTTAAGTTTTAGTTTCTTTTTAAGTTATTTCCATTTGGGATTTAGTTTTTCCTGTAAGCTTTAATATTTTTAGACGACTTTTACCTATGTATCAATTATCATTCCAATTAGTAATCTCAATTTGCGATTATAATTTTAAGTTAGTTATAGTAATAAGGTTAGGTTAGTCAAGTATTTTTAAGTTTTATAAGTTTCTTTTATTTTTTTCGTCACCTTTTATTTTTCCACCATTTTTCTTTTTCGACCTTTTTCGACGAACTCTTTTTCTTTCTTATTTCTCGCTATTCTAGTTTTTAGGACATAGATTTTTATTCTACTTCTTATCTAAATTTCTTAAAATTACGAAAATTTATTTTAAGTGGTTAAATTAATAGACATCAAAATTTTCTGGTTCGTAGTAATAGTTGGATTTGTACGTGGACCGGGTTATTGGAGCCAAACAGTACTCAATTATATTGAGACCAAACGAATCCTGCCCCTCTGCTGCATCTTTTGGCTATTCGAAACGTGGGCAAAATCAGAAAAGTCTATTGATTGGATAACTTATATAATTTTTCTTTCCTTTTTAAAAACTAATAGGATATTCAGTGAATGCACCGAGCAAGACGTTCACCACCTTTTGTACGTTCACCACCTGTAACTAGATCAAGACATTTAGCAAATATTGTCGCCGTTGATTTTTCTTTAGAATCGTCATCCAGTCGACCAAGTACTCCAATTCAAATTTCCGATAATCCATTTTTTGAACCCAACCTCACAATTGAGAATCCAGAGAATATTCAGGAACGGTTCGTAGATCCTGAACCATTAAACTTTCCTCCGGAACCACCAATCATTCAAACAGAGATTGTTGAGGAACGAACCATTAAATCAGAATCATCTAGTGATACCGATTCAACAAATTCAATTATGGAGAATCTGGAACCTTTAAGTATGGAAGACCGAATGAGAGCTAAACGCACTGGCCAAGGTCACGCAATTACTCATCCAGACATTAATGCGCCAGATTATGAAATTAAAGGACAAATTCTACACATGGTGACTAATCAATGCCAATTTAGTGGTGCGCCGAAGGAAGATCCTAATGAACATCTACGTACCTTTAATAGGATCTGCACATTATTCAAAATCCGAGAAGTGGAGGATGAACAGATATATCTCATGTTATTTCCCTGGACTTTAAAGGGATAAGCCAAAGATTGGTTGGAATCGTTACCTGAAGGGGCGATCGATACATGGGACGTTTTAGTTGACAAATTTCTTAAACAATTCTTTCCTGCATCTAAAGCCGTAAGACTTCAAGCAGAAATTGTTACGTTTACACAGAAACCAAATGAAACTCTATATGAGGCATGGACAAGATATGGAAAGTTGTTAAGAGGATGTCCGCAACATGGTTTAGACACCTGTCAAATAGTACAAATATTCTACCAAGGATGCGACATCACTACAAGAAAAGACATAGATATAGCAGCTGGTGGTTCTATTATGAAGAAAACCGAAACTGATGCTTACAAAATTATTGATAATACTGCTTCCCACTCACATGAGTGGCACCAAGAAAAAGACATCGTTAGATCATCTAAAGCAGCTAGAGCGGATTCTAGCCATGACTTAGATTCCATTTCCGCAAAGATAGATGCTGTGGAGAGACGAATGGAAAAGATGACTAAAGATATTCACTCAATACGAATTAGTTGTGAGCAGTGTGGAGGACCACATTTGACAAAAGATTGTCTCAGTAACGAATTAACAATGGAACAAAGAGAGAATATTTCATACATAAACCAAAGGCCTGGAAATAATTATCAGAATAATTATCAACCGCCAAGACCGATTTACAATCAAAACCAAAATTATAACCGAAATATTCCATACAACAACCAACAAGGTCCTAGCAATCAACAAGTATCCAATAATACTTATAATCAACAAAGACCTAATTTTCAAAACAAACCACCACAACAAACCGATGATAAAAAGCCAAATTTAGAAGATATGATGACGAAGCTAGTTGAAACTCAAACGCAGTTTTTCACATCTCAGAAACAAACCAATGAATAAAATGCTCAAGCATTTAGAAATCAACAAGCTTCTATTCAAAATCTGGAACAAGAAGTAAGTAACCTAGCAAGGTTAATAGGTGAAAGAAAACCGGGAAGTCTACCTAGTGATACAAATGCTAACCCCCGGAATGAAACAGCTAAAGCCATTACCACAAGAAGTGGTACAACACTTAAACCACCTGAAATACCTGTAACTTCTAATAAAGCTATTCCTACTCCACAAAAACCACAACCTGATCAAGATAAGGAAAAAGAACCGGTAGTTGAGAAGGTTAATGAAGATAACAAAGTTAAGGATAAACCTTATGTTAAACCATACCAACCACCACTTCCTTACCCGAGCAAAATGAAGAAAGAGAAACTTGAAGCCGAGCAATCCAAATTCTTGGATATGTTTAAACAGATAAATGTAAATCTTCCTTTCATTGATGTGATTTCAGGAATGCCTAGATATGCTAAATGCTTGAAAGATCTAATCTCAAATAGAAAGAAAATGGAAGAACTCTCGGCTGTTACTATGAATGCTAATTGTTCAGCAGTGCTGTTGAATAAGATACCAGAAAAATTATCTGATCCAGGAAGTTTCACAATTCCATGTTTTCTGGGTAGTCTTAGTTCAATAGAAGCATTGGCAGACTTAGGTGCTAGTATAAATCTAATGTCGTATTCACTATACGCTAAACTAGACCTTGGAGAATTGAAACCAACCAGAATAAGCATACAACTAGCCGATAGATCAATAAAATATCCTAGAGGGATAATGGAGAACATGCTAGTTAAAGTTGGTTCTTTAGTATTTCCAGTAGATTTTGTTGTTCTGGACATGGAAGAAGATTCTCAAGTTCCTCTCATATTAGGAAGACCATTCTTAAACACGGCTAAAGCAATGATAGACGTGTTCGGTAAGAAACTGACCCTAAGTATAGAGGATGAGAGTGTTACCTTTTCAGTTGATAGAGCAATGCAACAACCACAATCTGCAGATGATACATGTTATTATATTCAAACTATAGATGCACATGCAGAATTATTAGAAGAATTTCCAGAATTACAAGGAACAGGAGAATGTTCTTTAGGAGAAGGTAATGAACCAATTGATGAAGCTGAAATGTTAGCTACACTTATAGCTAATGGATATGAACCAACAACAGAAGAAATTCAAATGCTAAAAGAAGAAGACAGATATCGATACAAATCATCGATAGAAGAACCTCCGAAATTAGAGTTAAAGCCACTTCCAAACCATTTGGAATACGCTTATTTACATGGTGAATCTGAATTACCTGTAATAATATCGTCTTCTCTTACTGAAAATGAGAAATCACAACTCATTTCTGTGTTGAAAGCTCATAAACCAGCCATTGCATGGAAGATTCATGATATTAAAGGAATAAGTCCTTCGTATTGCACACATAAAATCCTTATGGAAGAAGGTCATAAAACGTATGTGCAACGCCAACGAAGACTAAATCCTAATATGCAAGATGTTGTTAAGAAAGAAATAATTAAACTGCTAGATGCAGGTTTGATATATCCAATTTCTGATAGTCCATGGGTAAGCCCAGTTCAATGCGTACCTAAGAAGGGTGGTATGACTGTCATTACAAATGAGAAAAATGAGCTTATTCCTACTAGGACTATAACAGGATGGCGTGTGTGTATTGATTATAGAAAATTAAATGACGCCACCAGAAAAGATCACTTTCCCTTACCTTTTATAGATCAAATGTTGGAAAGATTAGCCGGAAATAGTTACTATTGTTTTCTAGATGGATTTTCCGGATATTTTCAAATTCCAATAGCACCCGAGGACCAAGAGAAAACCACATTCACGTGCCCTTATGGTACTTTTGCTTACAAACGCATGCCATTTGGACTTTGTAACGCCCCTGCAACCTTTCAAAGGTGTATGATGGCGATTTTTCACGACATGATAGAAGAATGCATGGAAGTATTCATGGATGACTTTTCAGTCTTCGGTGATACATTTAAATCATGTCTAGTTAATCTGGAACGAATGCTAATTAGATGCAAAAAATCAAATCTAGTACTTAATTGGGAGAAATGTCATTTCATGGTTAAAGAAGGCATCGTTCTTGGACATAAAATTTCAAAAGAAGGAATTGAAGTGGATAGAGCTAAAGTAGATGTAATTGCTAAACTTCCACATCCCACCAATGTTAGAGGAGTTAGGAGTTTTCTAGGGCATGCCGGTTTTTACCGACGTTTCATAAAAGATTTTTCTAAAATTGCCACTCCTATGAATAAACTCCTAGAAAAGGATGCTCCATTCATCTTTTCAGATGAGTGTATCAAATCTTTTAATATTCTTAAAGAGAAACTCACTAATGCACCGATCATGATAACGCCAAATTGGAATCTACCATTTGAACTAATGTGCGATGCAAGTGATTTTGCAATGGGAGCCGTTTTAGGACAAAGGATTGAAAAACGATTTCAACCTATATATTATGCTAGTAAGACATTACAAGGAGCACAAACGAACTATACAACTACTGAAAAAGAACTCCTTGCTATTGTCTTTGCTTTTGACAAATTTCGATCATATCTCGTTCTAGCAAAAACGGTGGTCTATACCGACCATTCTGCTCTTAGATACCTATTTTCAAAACAAGATGCTAAACCAAGATTAATCCGTTGGATCTTACTCTTACAAGAGTTTGATATTGAAATCCGAGACAAAAAGGGAGCAGAAAATCTCGCCGCTGATCATCTTTCTCGTCTTGAAAATCCCGAATTAGAAGTTCTAAATGAATCAGCCATACAAGACAACTTTCCTGATGAATATCTATTGAAGATAGATTGTAAAGAAATCCCATGGTTTGCAGACTATGCAAATTATATAGTATGTGGATTCCTTGAAAAGGTTTTATCGTACCAAAAACGAAAGAAATTCTTCAGTGATATAAAACACTATTTCTGGGAAGATCCACATTTGTTTAAAAGTTGTCCAGATGGAATAATACGCCGATGTGTATTTGGAGATGAAGCTAGTAAAATTTTAAACCATTGTCACACAGGACCAACAGGAGGGCATTATGGGCCTCAACTAACAGCAAGAAAAGTTTATGATGCTGGATTCTATTGGCCTACAATTTACAAAGACGCACACCTTCTTTGCAAATCCTGTGATGCATGTCAAAGGGCCGGAAAAATAAATCAACGTGATGAAATGCCACAAAATGTCATCCAAGTATGTGAAGTATTTGACATTTGGGGTATTGATTTTATGGGTCCATTTCCAAAATCTCATAATAATCTATATATACTCGTAGCCATTGATTATGTATCTAAATGGGCGGAAGCACAAGCTCTCCTAACTAACGATGCACGACTTGTAGTCAACTTTTTAAAACGTCTTTTTGCAAGGTTTGGAACACCGAAAGCTTTAATAAGTGATCGGGGTACTCATTTCTGTAATAATCAACTTGAGAAAGTTCTTAAAAGATATGGAGTAACTCATAAAATCTCCACCGCATATCATCCACAAACAAGTGGACAAGTTGAAAATACAAACCGAGCTTTAAAACGTATTCTAGAGAAAACCGTAGGATCAAATCCGAAGGAATGGTCCATTAAATTGGAGGATGCACTCTGGGCTTTTAGAACAGCCTACAAAACTCCAATTGGAACCACGCCTTTTAGACTTGTTTATGGAAAAGCCTGTCATCTTCCAGTAGAAATTGAACACAAAGCATTTTGGGCTTTGAAGACATGTAATCTTGATTTACATGAAGCCGGACGTCTACGATTAAGTCAACTAAACGAATTAGAAGAATTAAGACATGAAGCATACGATAATTCGTTAATCTATAAAGAAAGAACGAAGAAATGGCATGATAAAAGAATCAGAAGTTCAAAAGAATTTAAAGAAGGAGACAGAGTTCTTCTTTTCAATTCACGATTCAAGCTATTTCCTGAAAAATTGAAATCAAGATGGTCTGGACCATTCATAGTCAAAAGAGTTTTCCCATACGGAACGATAGAATTGATAAATTCAAATGGGATTGAATTTAAAGTTAATGGTCACAGAGTTAAACATTACATACATGGTCCGATGGAAGTCGACAACGAAGTTAATCACAAGTTCGACACCACAGCTAACTAAGTGTGGGGAGAATCAAGTCTTTAAAGGATAATATGTATTTCTGTTAGAGTTAGATTGTCTGTTTTCGTGTAGTTCTCGAAAATGGAACCCGAATGGTCTTTCCCTAGCAGACCCTAAAGAACTAGTCTTCTCCCCCCATTCTGAATTTTTATTTTTTTAGGTTTTTACAAAATGAAGACTGCCTGTGAACTAAACCATGGTCTAATGCTACACGCTTTGATCACTAAAAGAAATAATGACATACTACCAAGTGAAATAGTATCAGTAATCAGAGAAAGAATGGACGGAGTTAGAAAAGAATCCAGATGCGAAGATAATAAGTTACAATTTGGTAAAGGAAAATCAAAATCCACAGCAAAAAGAAGAGCACGACACCTAGAAAGATTTCACAAATGCGGAAAATGGTCACATGGAGGTAAATGTTCAAATAATCAAACCTATTCAAATACCGAATTTGTTACTTTAAGCAGAGACGGACCGTTCATATGTTTAGAAGAAAAGACACTGAATGCTCGAGGTTACGCCTATGTAGCCATGGAAAACCAATTAAACCGACTATCTTATGAATGGGATAGATCATATAACTAAGAAATCTATTTCAAAGGTATGTCTGTACAGTTTTTATTTTTATTTTTATTTTTAACCTTTTGATAATAAACGCTAATTTGTTCGCTAAAAAGTATTAAATTGGTATTGAATAAAATTAGGTTTGGCGACCGAAATTATTGATATCATTCAAAAATTTATTACATCACTGCGAAATTTAACGTTTATTCTTAAGGTATAAATATCTTTAATCAATCAACCCAAAATATTTCAAAAATTCGTCATGAGTTAAATTAGGTCTTGGAACCGAAATTACTTTACCGAAAAGAGGGGCGCATATTTTTGATAATATTTGATTGATTAAAGTGGGATAAAAAGACAAAAAGATTTTTAATTTTATTTTTACCATGTTTTTAAAATTAATATTTAAATCTTAAATTAATATTGTAAACTTTGTAAAAACAATATATTTAAAATTGTAAATATTTAAAAAAATTAATATAAGTTTGGTATGAATTTATAAATTTTTAAATTAAGTTTGGTGTGAATTTTTAATTTTTAAAATATAAATTTTTAATTTTATGCATTTCAATTTTAAGTTTGGTGTGAATTTTTAATATAAATTTTGAATTTTATATTTAAGTTGTGTGAATTTAAAAACAAAAATTTACTTTATCTCATTAAGTTAAAAATATGATTTTTAAAATTTGTCGTAAGTTGAAGACTAGGTCTTTGAACCGAAATTGCTTTACCCGAGGGAGGGACGAGAACTTTTATTATCATTATTTTTAATCTTATTGAATTAAAGTATGCCAAAAACATTGAAAAAACCCAAAAATCTTAGCTTTTAAAACAATCGCTACAAAAAGACAAATTTTAAAATTTTGTCGAGGGACGGACTAGGACATCGATCCGAAACGACCTCGTCCTAAATAACAAAGGAAACAAAATTTTAAAATTAAGTAATTAATTGTTTTATAAATTAATGATTATATAAAAAAAATAAATAAATAATTACCAAACTCCGCGACTCGCGGAGTTTGGAGGGTTAATCCCCGCGACTCGCGGGAGGACCGGATTACAGAAAAAAAATAAGAGCTGAACCAGCTCATTCCACACAAAACCCACAGGAAAAAAAACTGCGAACATACTGCCGCAAAAACACGAAAAAAATCCCCAAAATCACAATTTTTAACCGTTAATCACCAAATCTTTTACTAAAATCATGTTGAGAAGGATGCTATCTAGGAATTACTCAAGAAAAACGGTAAATTTCTACACCTAAACACCATTTAATCCGAAATTAGTGTTCTTGAGCAATTTTTTCCCCAATTTGATTTTGATGCTTTTTAGTGTAATTAGGCTTAAATTGTTTATGTATTATGCTTGTATAACCTAGATTGATGCTGTTTAACATGATTAGAAGCCTTAAACTTCAAATTTTGAGTAATCTAGGGTTTATGTTCTTGAGCAAATTTGGGGCTTTTTGATATAAACAGGTTATGGCCGATTTTTGTCATGAATTGTTGCTAAATTGAGTAGTGTAACATGTCTAGGTAGTTAAATGATCCAAACTTTGAGCCTAAACATGATTTTGAGAATTAAAGTGGACTTTTTCAAGTCTAAAATTCATGAACTTGATTTTTGAAAGATAATGCCATTTGAGACTTGTTTAATTGCTAGTAATGATTATTTTGACATGTTATTTGAGTTGAATGATTATGAACTTGGCGAACATTTTCGTATATGCTTATTTGAAAAAGTGTAGATTTGATGAAAATATGAAAATAAGCTTAAGTTTGATATAAATTGATAATGTCATTGTAATTATTTTGATTGATGATTTTGCTGACACTAATGCATATTTGTATGCACAAAATTTTTGTTTGATGTGTTTTGCAGACTGAAAGGGGTGAATCTTCATCACAAGCCCGCAATGCTCCTGCTGAGAATGCGGAACAACAGGAGGTGGATAACTACTACAAGCAGGATATACCTCATCCAGTCATGACCTTTTCTGATATGCACTTGGAAGAGTTGCACCCGAACCTGAGATTTGACAGACTTTGGATAGATTATCCAAAATATCAAAGGGGTTTGCATACTCTTCATTCTAAGGTTGTTGAGGTACCAAGGGTCATAGAATGGGGACCCTTAGAAGCTGTAGAATTGGCCGGGCCAATTAGGGAATTACTTGTACAGAGGTATGGTAATTCTACTTTTAATGACTGGGTACGTTTATTCACCATGCGTAGACCTGTATATAAAGTATGGTGTGAAGAATTGTTGTGTAGTATAGAGTTGAATGATCGGGTAGCTAGTTTAACCGATCGTTCTTTTATTAGATTTTTGTTAGGCGGTTCGATGCGCCACATGTCTTTACTGGACATGGCTCAGGCTTTACGTATATATACGCCTGAGGAGTTAGCATCTGCCGATTGTAGAGGGTTGATACTAAACGGTAGAAAGATGGATGAAAATTTTGATACACACGGTGTGTGAAGTCAAATGACAAGCCATCACCGTTTCAAAGGGGGAAATTACTCTTATTTGGATATAGATAGAGCCGAATTAAGAGTGATACATAGGTTTTTAGCTAATTCGATTACACAAAGGGGTAAGAACAAGGAAAAAGTAAATGAACAGGATTTGTTTTACCATATGTGTATTCGAGACCCACAAAGCGCTGTAAGTATACCGTATTATGTGGGTTATTATTTATCAGCTATGGTTCGGGGGATGCGACCGCATAGCATAATAGGAGGTGGTATTTTTATTACTTTGATTGGTGAATATCTCGGTGTGGATATAAGTCGGGGGGGATTATTAGTGGAAGAACCGGAACCCCGCGATACTATAGGTTTAAATGTATACCATGGTGCGAAAGTTTTGAAGAGGCGAAATAACGCCGCAGTACAATACCATGGTAGACATCCACAGGTGGAGAGAAACCAACAGCAAGGTAATGTAGGAGGGGGGAATGAGATGCAAGAAATGCAAAGGTTTATAGCTTCTCAGGAATACAAAAATGCTAGACAGAGAGCATTTGAAGATTGGCAAGTTCATCAGAACCAAATCATAGCTCATTGCCAACATATAGGTAGAAACTATATTCCTACACCGAAACCCATCTTCCCTCCCTGGTCTATAGAGATGCAGCCACCGTATCCTACGTATAACCCTGCCGAAGCATTCTATAGCACCTATGGTTATGCCTGGAACCCCTATTGGTATCAATATCATCCTTAGTTTACTTATTATATTTTTTTTTATTTTGTAATTTGTAATGATTGATACGTTTAATACTTTTGTTAATATTGTAATAGTTTTTATAATTGTCTAACTTTTATTCTTAGATTTTAATAATTTTTGAATGTGGGGTAATATACCAAACTTCAAAAATATGTATATATGTTTGCAGTTTATCTTATGTACACAACAGGGTAAAACAACGCATTTTCAAAGACTGGCATTAAGTTCAGCAAAAGCAACTAATTTTGACGACAAGATGCAAAATATATGAGAAATAACAACAAGACGGAATGAACAAATGATGTGCACCATTTATCATTCAGCAAACAAACGCCAATATATTTGGAAACTTTGGTAAAAATTTAATCATTTTCACACAAATCACCCTCAATAATTTAAATTGTTACTGATTTCTTGCAAATGAGGGCATTGCAAGATCTTAAGTGTGGGAAGGGGTTAAATTCTTTCGGATTTTAAAATTTTTATCTTAAACACTTGGTTACCATTAAAAATACTAGTAAAGCAGTAGTTGTATTAGAATCTAGTGCTCTCTGATAATAAAGAACAGCCCTAGTCTTATATACTGACTACCCAATTCTAGTAAAAATTTTCAAAATTTTCAATTAAATGAACTCAAAATCATGTTTATACATATTTATGAACGATAAAACTAGGTTTTAACACCGAAATTATTGTAACCTCGGAAAGGACATAAATTGAGAAACAAACCAAAATGTTAAAATTCATTTAAAATGGAATAGAGGACGATAAAAAGGAAAATAAAAGCCAAGTGTGGGAAAATTCTCCAAGTTATTCAAAACATATATCACATATTTCTGTAACAAATAACTGAAAATACTTTTGCTTAGGACTAAACTAAACTGTTTTACCCGATGAAAGAAAAGAAAAGATGGATCTACACGATGAATCAATTCCATCATTAAAAGGAAGTAAAGTCTTCCGAAAAAGACACGCGCTTCTTGATTTAGGTCATGAAGTTGTCGTCCAGACCAGCTGTAGGTTGACGAAAAATCCAGAAAAGTCATCACTAAAATCAGCAGGAAATCCACGGACCTCAGCATTAAACAGGGTCGCCAAGTGGTCAGATTTATCCTAACCATGAGAAGGATTTATCTTGTACAATGGGGGGCACCATGCAAATTAGCTGGATAAGACTAATGAATCAGATCCCCAGAAAGGATAATCTCCTTAAAGATTAAAAATCAGCTTTTAAGACTGATATTACTTAATCCTAGAGATTGACCTTAAAGATTGAGAATTCAAACTCATGGAATTCAATGATATCTAAACTCGAGCTTGAACGAGAAAATATTTTGATCAAAATTACAAACCGATTTGTTTTCTGAAAACCCTATTTTCAATACGTTCATTACCATTGAACGTAAAATCCTAGGAATTCACCTGGAATTCATTAGGTCACCTGAACTAAATCGGGTGTCAACCATAAGAACGGTGGTTACATAGTGGTCAAAGACAGGACCTTGTGCCATACCGAAAAATTATAAGGGAGAGCTTTACTATTACTCCTACCAAGGATAGTAATTGCGTCCGACACGTTATAAACCATAATTAAAAGCATGTCAGGGGACATTGCCTTAACAGTTGCTTGTTCAACGCTTTCCTTTACAATCGGACGGTAGTTTACCGAAAGGTAATATACGGGACAAGTAAACTGGACGTGTTGCTTTCCAAATACAAGGTTAGCAAGTGGGTGACACAAAACCGCAAGTTTTGAGCTAAAATTTTCAAATCTGAAACCCACCAAACCCACAAAAATATTTTGCAAACACCGGTAAAGGGTTATTCCGGAAAACTTATCTAGGGTAAAAACTAGATTTAATTTTCAAAAGATCAAATGTTTTCATAAAGATCCAATTTCCTTAATGGATCTAAATTTTTATAGTCATGTGGGACTGTAAACCATATCGTTACTACCATTGTTTATACCGTCGTATAGAAAATCACTGATGTACAAAGTGTGAAGAATAAAGAAGTGATTCTAGTATTTCAAGACGATATTGCTTGAGGACAAGCAACGCTCAAGTGTGGGAATATTTGATAATGCTAAAAACAAACAAATATTTCATAGCATTATTCCTCAAGAAAGACAAGCTTTTAGTTGCAATTGTTCTATTTACAAGTGATATTCGTTTAAATAATAAAAGGTGAAGATAAAAGACAGATTCGAATAATTGAAGACGCAAACGACCAAAAAGCTCAAAAGTACAAAAGACAATCAAAAAGGTTCCAATTATTGATAAGAAACGTCTCGAAATTACAAGAGTACAAGATTCAAAACGCAAAGTACAAGATATTAAATTGTACGCAAGGACGTTCGAAAATCCTGAACCGGGACCAGAGTCAACTCTCAACGCTCGACGCAACGGACTAAAAATTACAAGTCAACTATGCACATAAATATAATATAATATTTAAATAATTCTTATAATTATTTATATATTATAATAAATAATAAAAACCGTCGGCAGGAAAGACTCCAAAGGGACTGAGCTGTAATTTCATTCTCCGCGACTCGCGGAGTTTGAAGGCCAAAATGGCCGCGAGTCGCGGAGCCCCAAAAGTCGAAAATCCCTATAAAGCTCGCGCATTCTGATCGTAAAAATTCACCAAATATCCATCCATCTCTCTATCTATATCGTAAAATATATATATATATATATATTTATAATTTATATTTTAATTTTAATTATAATTCTAATAATAAGGGTATGTTAGCGAATGTTGTAAGGGTGTAAGTCGAAATTCTGTCCGTGTAACGCTACGCTATTTTTAATCATTGTAAGTTATGTTCAACCTTTTTATATTAATGTCTCGTAGCTAAGTTATTATTATGCTTATTTAATCCGAAGTAATCATGATGTTGGGCTAATTACTAAAATTGGGTAATTGGGCTTTGTATCATAATTGGGGTTTGGACAAAAGAACGACACTTGTGGAAATTAGACTATGGGCTATTAATGGGCTTTATATTTGTTTAACTAAATGATAGTTTGTTAATGTTAATATAAAGATTTACAATTGGGCGTCCCTATAAATTACCATATACACTCGATCGGACACGATGGGCGGGGTATTTATATGTACGAATAATCGTTCATTTAACCGGACACAGGAATGGATTAATAGCCACTAGAATAATTAAAACAGGGGTGAAATTATGTACAAGGACACTTGGTATAATTGATAACAAAATATTAAAACCTTGGGTTACACTCAGTCGACATCCTGGTGTAATTATTAAACAAAGTATTAAAATCTTGTTACAGTTTAAATCCCCAATTAGTTGGAATATTTAACTTCGGGTATAAGGATAATTTGACGAGGACACTCGCACTTTATATTTATGACTGATGGACTGTTATGGACAAAAACCAGACGGACATATTAAATAATCCAGGACAAAGGACAATTAACCCATGGGCATAAAACAAAAATCAACACGTCAAACATCATGATTACGGAAGTTTAAATAAGCATAATTCTTTTATTTCATATTTAATTTCCTTTATTTTATATTTAATTTCACTTCTAAATATCGCATTTTTATTATTATTGTATTTAATTGCACTTTTAATTATCGTACTTTTTAATTATCGCAAGTTTATTTTATCGCATTTTTATTATTCGCAATTTCATTATCGTTATTTACTTTATGCTTTAATTTAAGTCTTGTATTCATTTTTAATATTTTACATTTGGTTTTAACTGCGACTAAAGTTTTAAAATCGACAAACCGATCATTAAACGGTAAAAACCCCCCTTTATAATAATAATATTACTTATATATATGTTTGTATTTTTATAAAAGTAAACTAATATAGCGTTGAGCTTTGTTTAAAAAAGATTCCCTGTGGAACGAACCGAACTTACTAAAAACTACACTACTGTACGATTAGGTACACTGCCTATAAGTGTTGTAGCAAGGTTTAAGTATATCCATTCTATAAATAAATAAATATCTTGTGTAAAATTGTATCGTATTTAATAGTATTTCCTGCTAAAATTAATAAGTATTTTATATACCCCTCGCGAAACATCACTATTATTTCGGATCGGGATACCCATTTCACATATCAGTTTTGGGAAAAGTTCCACGAAGATATGGGTACACAATTGAAATTGAGCACGGCGTATCATCCCCAAACGGACGGTCAAACCGAACGTACGAATCAAACTTTAGAGGATATGTTACGGGCGTGTATTATTGATTTCGGTGGTAGTTGGGATGAGCACTTGCCTTTGGTGGAATTCTCGTACAATAATAGTCATCATACTAGCATCGGGATGCCACCTTACGAGATGATTTATGGGCGGAGATGCCGAACTCCAATTTGTTGGGGTGAAGTTGGTCAAAAAGAAATAGGGAATACTGATTTGGTCTTAGAAACGAATAGTAAGATTGATATGATTCGGGATCATTTGAAAAAGGTGCAAGATAGACAAAAGTCGTATGCCGACAAGCGTAGACGAATGATCGAATTTCAAGAAGGTGACATGGTGATGCTTAAGGTTTCGCCATGGAAAGGTATTATTCGGTTTCGAAAACGGGGAAAGTTAGCTCCTCGGTTTATTGGTCCTTTTAAAATTTTAGCTCAAGTTGGTGAAGTCGCGTATCGTTTGGAATTACCCGAAGAGCTTGCGGGGATCCATAATACATTTCATGTTTCCCATCTCTGTAAGTGTCTTGCGGATGATTCATCATGGGTGCCATTAGACGAGATTGAGCTAAACAATAAGTTAGAATATATTGAGGAGCCGATTGCCATACTCGATGAGAAGGTCAAAAGGTTGAGAAATAAAGAAGTAAGAACTTATAAAGTTCAATGGCGTCGTAGTATAGGTTCTGAGTTTACTTGGGAGCCCGAAGAGTTTGTGTTAGTTTATCTTCCCGCTTGTCATGCGACTTGGATCGCGAGGACGCGCTCCGATTCAAGTGGGGGAGAGTTGTAAGACCCTAATCTTCATTGTACAGCAGAATAAATAGAGTACATAAAGTGTGGGAATGATTGTGCAGTTAAACAGAAGACAGAGAGTGATCTGGGCTGGGTGCGCTCAACGCATACATAGGGGTGAGCATGGCGCACTCCTCACTGTAGCCGGGTTCTGCTTGTTTTAATTAGATATTTCAATGGGCTTTTTGGTAATTTCACTTGTGGACGAGTTAAAGGCCAGTAGGTCAGTTTGTGGAGTATCATTCACTCCATTTTCAACAACCTTATCTTCTTCACTTTAATTTTAGAAAGAGAGTGTGATTTCTTGAGTGAGAAAGCTTAAATCTAAGAGGAAGAAGTTGTTCTCGGGCCAAAGTGCGGGTATTAAAGTCGTTCATCTACTCACTAGCTACGTGTGGTTGTAGTGGTAAGCTCTAATCTTGATTTCCTTATTTTAAATTTGTGTAAGGGTTAGGGTTAGGGTTTGGGATAGTGATGAACATAAAACCCATATTTGATGATTTTGGGTGTTCTTGGGTAAGATTGAGTCATGAAGACTCAATGATAACTAACCTAGGGTTTCAAAGTGGTAATTGATGTTTATGAGTCCTAATTGGTTAGTTAATTACTAGCACACCTAGCTAATTGGTAAATGGGTGTTAGTTGGGTTAGTAGATGACCCGAGATGGGTGTGTTGACTTTAAATGAGTCAAAGGGGTTAATGATTGACCTAGTTGGGGATTATGGGTATGAATTACCCTAATTATGTTATAGTTAGTGTTGTTGGACCTTAATCACTAGCTTTTAAGTGATTAATGGTGGTCTTGACCCTTAAGGGTGGTTTTGGTGAAAATGGGGCATTTAATGCATTAAGTCATTAAATGCACATAAGTGAATTATTGGTATTTAGTCCAACTAGATTATGTGTTGATTGAAGTACTTATTAAATTAGGTACTTTGCTTTGAAGCTTGCGGAAGTATAAAACCGTCACCGAATCGTTAAGGTGAGTGGAATAATTATATGCGTAGGTATATAATGTATCTATTTATTGTAGCGTGAGATGTGAAGTGTCGAGGTGCTAAGACACTACGTTTCACGTGACGAGTGAAGTGTCGAGGTGTTAAGACGCCACTCGGAGTGAAGCATCGAGGTGTTAAGATGCCACTCTAAGTAATTGACGGGTGAAACATCGAGGTGTTAAGATGCCACCTAGGAGTGAAGTGTCGAGGAGTTAAGACGTCACTCCGTAAAATAAAGAGTGAAGCATCGAGGTGTTAAGATGCCACTCGGGGTGAAGTACCGAGGTGTTAAGGTGCCACCCTAGGGTTTAGTGATACGAGGTGTTAAGTACACTAACGGATGTTATGAACACCGATGGCATTTTTGCGAGCGCCATTCCCTTGTACTATTGGTTAACCATGGTTATTGTGTTGTAAGCGAACGCATGTTATATTGTTCGAGTTATATATATTTATGCGATTGTTATGCTAGCTTGTGGTATTGGAGGTTGGTAGCCTCGTATTGATGATAAGCGAATTGTGTTGCTAGCATGTATGTGGTATGTGTATGAGTGTTTGCAAGTAGGTATATTATATATGTATGTGTATAATTATTGCATTCACTAAGCTTTGCTTACCCTCTCGGTGTTTATCTTTTTATAGGCTCCGGCGTTGACAAGGGTAAGGGCATTAGATTGGATTAGAGATCCCGCTTGTTGTTTAGGGGAGGCTTTTAGGATGTGATAGCCTTTGGAGTTTGACCGAGACTTGGGTAGTTTAACCCCAAACACCATGCTCATAGTGTCGTTTGGAAATTAAACTAATGTGGTCGAAACTCATGAATTGTACGAAACTCGTAAAATGGCCGATGTGGGCCCCGTTTTGTAAAACTCATTTTATGTTTGAACCGTGTGAGTTTTAACTATTATATCATGTTGTGAAAAGCGTTTCGTCTAAATATGTCGGGAAGTGGGAGATCTTTATTTGAAAAATTGCAAAACAGGACAGAACTGAAATTGACCTGTGCGCGCCGCGCACCCTAAGGGGGTGCGCGTGGCGCACTCCACTGTTATAAAAAAAATTGGTTTGCGCGTTCGGTTGGTTATTGGTTTGGGTTGTTACAGTTTTGAATTGCTCCCATGCGGTGTAAAGAGATTCATCACAACTTTGTTTAAAGTTAATGATGTCATTCTTAAGCTTGGTTTTTTTCGAAGGAGTGAAATATTTGGTTAAGCATTTAGCAGCCATTTCCGTCCATGACGCGATGGAATCTTTTTCCAATCCTTCAAACCATATTTGTGCATGATGAGTGAGAGAATAGGGGAACAAGTATAGCCGGGCTATATCTTGTCCTATCCCTGGCTGTTTGTAGGAGTTCGAAAGAGATATGAATTTATCAAGGTGAGAATTAGGATCGTCATTCGGTAATCCATGAAATTGACAGCCATTTTGGATGAGCTGTATAATATGATGTTTTAATTCGAACGAGTGTCCGTGAATCTCTGGGAATTTGATTGGTCCTCCTCGACCTTCAATCGAGGGTTTGGTGTTTTCTGCGAGAGTAACGCGTAACGCCATTCGATTTCTAATTCGTTCTTCTTTGCGTGCTTTAGAGAATATTGTGTCTGGATAAGGTACGAATAACAACGGCCCTGGTCTAGATCGGGTTTGGGTCATACACTGAGTATGCCCTTTTGTTTTTAAATTTTAAGTAGATAAACTAAGTTCCTAATTTAATCTAAGGCCACTTATTTTCTTCTAAAGTAATTTAAAGTAATCTAAGGTAATCTAAAGTAGTCTAAGGTAATCTAAAGTAATCTAAAATAATCTAAAGTAATCTAAGGTATTTATCCCAAGTTTAAATATGTTTTTGGTTCTTGCTACTGATTCCCTGGTATTTCGATAGCAGAGCTTCGCATGAATTATTCAGTAAACCAAGTGGTCAGGCCGACTACGAAGAGGCAGGATCCTTTTGATTTCAATATAATTGGAGACTGTTCGGAAAATCCAACAATCAAGTCCGTGTATAATTGTCTTTCTTAGACACCACTAAATGCTTGCAAATAAGTTTGATAAAAGCAGTATTGTCTGATACTAGTTCTCGGGCAGCAGCGCCAAAAATTTACTCTCACTCTTGATATGATCGAAACGGACGGTTTTATTTATGCGGTGTCGTCAGGCCGCAAGGCGTCAGAATCAGCTAATCGAAGAGGGGGTAGGTAGTTTTAAATTTATATTTAGCGGGGCCTAAATCGTAATACTCCTTATTAAGAGTAAGGAAAGTATGACCTAGAGTCGTATTTTTAAGATATCAGTAGAATCGAACCTATAATTAAAGCTTAAGATAATCCTAAAGTGAAGGAGTAGTGGTTTGTTACCTAATTTTGGGTTTTCTAGTTTATAAGATAAAGTAAAGTAAATGCGATAAAATTTATAATTCAGGTAAGGTTAAAACAAGTGCATACTATGGTTTCGTCAGTTACTTTGCCGAGATTATGGAATGCTGGCTCATGAATAGGTAGTGACCTTGTATTCATTACACTAATCCTAAATGCCCCTGTCATAAGACATGTCACTGGGTAATGCGTTAGGCTTGAAGATTCTGAATAGACAACAACATCCCTTACCTCCGATGCCCGTGCAGTCTGACTACAGGCATACACGTTCAGACGGCTCATCCAATTGAGCGACTCGGTTGGGTGACGTATTAACATTCCACAAAGGTCTAAATTTTGTTAAGCGTAATAGAATACAGGGTTTGCCATATCCGAGAGACGTGATGTGTTTCGATGCTTTTGATGTGTGCAGCGGGGTGTACAAAATAGTATTAATTTAAATACGAAATACGACGAAATATTACAAATTTTAATTATTTATTTACAAAATGGATATACCTAAATCTTGCTACAACATTATAGGCAGTGTACCTAATCCTAGAGTAGTATAGTTTTTAGTAAGTCCGGTTCGTTCCACAGGTAGCGGGCTTATTGCACACTATATTTTTAAACAACTATATTTGTACAAAATATATAAATATATATATATATATATATATAATAATATATAAAAGGGGGGTTTACCGTTTAATGACCGGTTTGTCGATTTTATATTTTAAGCGAAGCGTATAGTAAATGACGATATTTAAATAACGATAAAATAAATAACAATAATTAAAATGACAATAAATAAAAGTACGAGGAAATATGAAATAAAATATATTATGCTTATTTAAACTTCCGTAATCATGATGTTTGACGTGTTGATTTTAGTTTATTGCCCATGGGTTAATTGTCCTTTGTCCTGGATTATTTAATATGTCCGTCTGCTTTTTGTCCATAACAGTCCATCGGTCATAAATTTAAAGTGTGAGTGTCCTCGTCAAATTATCCTTATACCCGAAGTCAAATATTCCAACTAATTGGGGACTTAAACTGTAACAAGGTTTTAATACTTTGTTTAATAATTACACCAGGTTATCGACTGCGTGTAACCCAAGGTTTTAATACTTTGTTATCAATTATGCCAAGTGTCCTTTTACATAATTTCACCCCTGTTTTAATAATTTCATAGACTATTAATCCATTCCCGTGTCCGGTTAAATGAACGATTATTCGTACATATAAATATCCCGCCCATCGTGTCCGATCGAGTGTATATGGTTATTTATAGGGACGTCCAATTGTAAATCTTTATATTAAAATTAACAAACTATCATTTAGTTAAACAAATATAAAGCCCATTAATAGCCCATAGTCTAATTTCCACAAGTGTCGTTCTTTTGTCCAAACCCCAATTATGGTACAAAGCCCAATTACCCAGTCTTTAATATTTAGTCCAACATCATGATTACTTTGGCTCAAATAAGCATAATAATAACTTAGGTACGAGACATTAATTTAAAAAGGAGAACATAACTTACATTGAGTATTTATCGCGTAGTGTTACACGGACAGAATTTCGACTTCAAAAACACGTAAAATAACCTTTAAATAACCCGAACTAATCTAATATAAAACTACCCTATACTATATATATTATATATATATTTATTTATTTATTTATTACAGGGTATTATTATTATTATTTATTTTTTATATTTTTACTCGCAGAATTCGTGACCTTTTATAGGCATTTTGGAATTTGGCAGCTCCGCGAGTCGTGGAGTTTTTGGCCTTCAAACTCCGCAAGTCGTGGAGTTTGAAAATCCAGCTCACAAACTTTTGGCTCCTAGCTTGTCGACATAATAAATATATAAATATAAAATATAAATAATTAATATAATTATTTATATATTATATTATATTCTTGTGCATAGTTGACTTGTAATTTTTGGTCCGTTGCGTCGGGCGTTGATAGTTGACTCAGGTCCCAGTTCCGGATTTTCGAACGTCCTTGCGTATAATTTAATATCTTGTACTTTGCGTTTTGTAACTTGTACTCTTGTCATTTTTAGACGTTTTTCATCAATAAATTGAACCTTTTGAATTGTATCTTGTACATTTGAGCTTTTTGGACGTTTGTGTCTTCAAATCTTCGTTTTTGCCTTTTGTCTTTGCACTTATTTATTTAAACAATTACAATGAAAATATAATACAATTACATATGAAAACCTATTATTTAGGAGGGATATTGCTATGAAATATATGTTCCTTTTTAGCCTTATCAAATATCCCCACACTTGATCGTTGCTTGTCCTCAAGCAATAAAGAACTTGAAATAAAAACATACATGAATCACTTTTTTATTCATCACACTTTGTACATCAGTGCTTTTGATATGGTGGTATAAACAATGATAGTAACGATAGAACCATGGTTAAAAGTGGGTGTGTCATCCACAGTTGCCTCGGGTTTAGGTCAACGACACTTGCAATCAAATAGCCGATTTACTTTCGGTTTCCAAAGCAAAGTGCACATTTGAAAGGCGGTTTACAGTCCCACATGACTATGAAAATTTAGATCCTTTAGGAAATTGGATCTTTATGAAAACATTTGATCTTTTGAAAATTCAATGTAGCTTTTACCCTAGACAAGTTTTCGGGAATAACCCTTCACCGGTGTTGCAAAATATTTTTGTGGGTTTTGTGGGTTTCAGATTTGAAAATTTTAGCTCAACACTTGTGGTTTTGTGTTACCCACTTGCTAACCTTGTATTAGGAAAGCAATACGTCCAGTTCACTTGTCCCGTATATTACCTTTCGGTAAACTACCGTCCGGTTGTAAAGGAAAGCGTTGAACAAGCAACTGTTAAGGCAATGTCCCCTGAC
Organism: Rutidosis leptorrhynchoides; assembly: GCF_046630445.1. NCBI lineage: Eukaryota > Viridiplantae > Streptophyta > Magnoliopsida > Asterales > Asteraceae > Rutidosis > Rutidosis leptorrhynchoides. The sequence continues at coordinate 304,473,189 of NC_092334.1, forward strand.
ATGCTTTTAATTATGGTCTATAATGTGTCGGACGCAATTACTATCCTTTGTAGGAGCAATAGTAAAGCTCACCCTTATAATTTTCCGGTCTGGCACAAGGTCATGTCTTTGACCATGCTATGCAACCACCGTTCTTACGGTTGACACCCGATTTGGTTCAGGTGACCTAATGAATTCCAGGTGAATTCCTAGGATTTTACGTTCAATGGTAATGAACGCATTGAAAATGGGTTTTCAGAAAACAAATCGGTTTTAATTTGATCAAAATATTTTCTCGTTCAAGCTCGAGTTTAGATATCATTGAATTCCATGAGTTTGTAATTCTCAATCTTTAAGGTCAATCTCAAGGATTGAGTAATATCAGTCTTAAAAGCTAATTTTTAATCTTTAAGGAGATTATCCTTTCTGGGGGTCTGATTCATTAGTCTTATCAAGCTAATTTGCACGGTGCCCCCCCCCCCATTTTACAAGACAGATCCTCTCATGGTTAGGATAAGTCTGACCACTTGGCGACCCTGTTTGATGCTGAGGTCCGTGGATTTCCTGCTGATTTTAGAGATGACTTTTCTAGATTTTTCATCAACCTACAGCTGGTCCGGACGACAACTTCTTGACCTAAACTAAGAAGCGCGTGTCTTTTTCGGAAGACTTTACTTCCTCTTAATGATGGAATTGATTCATCGTGTAGATCCATCTTTTCTTTTCTTTCATCGGGTAAAACAGTTAATTTAGTCCAAAACAAAAACACCTGCAATAACTTTGCACAAACATGTGATAGATAGTTTTTAATTAACTTGGTACATTCTCCCCACACTTAGTTTCATTCTTTACCTTTTTATTCTCCTTTATTCCATTTTAAATGAATTCAAGCGTTTTTGGTTGTTTCTCAATTTATGTCCTTTTCGAGGTAACGATAATTTCAGTATTAACACTTAGTTTTCATCGTTCATAAATATGTATAAACATGATTTTGACTTCATTTAGTTGAAAATTTTTCAAATTTTCACAAAATTTGACAAATAAACCAAGTGTAAACCCGAGAGAATTTATAACCCTTCCCCACACTTGAGATCATGCAATGCCCTCATTTGCATGAAATAAGACTATCATTATAAATTCATGAGGGTGATTAGTGTAGAAAAGTAATTAAAAATACCCAGTTTGTAATTACAAAGCTCGTCGAATGATAGATGGCGCGCCTCATCGTTCATTCCTTTTATTGTTTTATCACACATGTTTTTCTTCAAAAATGGTTGCTTTTCTGAACTGTTTGCTAATCTTTGAATATACGTATTTTACCCTAAATTATCATGCAATTTTATTAACGAGTTATGCACTAACCCGAACCCCTAATTTAATGTTAAGTGGGGTTAGACTTTCCCACACTTAGCTGACGACATGTGAAGTCGGTAGAATAAGTTCCACGAATTAGAATAGTGAGCCAGTTATTTACATCTCGGGTGGTGTATAATATATTAATGGGTTTAAAGTTTAGACTCTCCCGATCGTCACTACTTAATTCTTTTTTAAGTGTAGCTTTTAGTAAATGGATATGTCTCTTTTCTGGTTCTTGGTCAAATGGATCGATATACACCGACATACATATTATAGGGTGGACAATTTCTAACGTTTCCTTCCTTTTATTCTCGAGATCAAAGTTTTCACCTCTATTACCCAATTGGGTGAAATCCGAGGTGTCATTATCTATTACAGCTCGTAGTTCATCTTCGGTAGATGACTCGTCTATTGAGAATATTGGGTTGGAAGGTTGTGGAGTAGATTCTTCTTCATTAACGGTACTTATCGGTCCCACCACTTTGGTCTCGGGGGTAAAATTTTCAACGTTATCGCTTTCCCGATAGTACCAATTTGTCATCCTTTCTTCTTCTTCATCATCCATTGATGGATTGATGATTTCGTCGGTAGAGGCTAATGTGTTGATATGTTGTGAAATTGGTAAGACTGAATAAAAAGTATCATCGGGATAATTGGTGATTTCGGAGCTCTCGAATTCATCAAAATTCGATGATATGAGATTTTCTTGCACAATACTCCTCAGATCAACAGGTGTGTAATCTGATAGAGTTTCAGCTTACCTATTTACAAACTCTCTCATTTGTTCATTTTGAGCATCGAGTTCTTCGAGTTTGATTTTCATATAATCTAAAGAATTTTCAGGCACATAATTTTCCTCGTTTTCTGGTTGTTGAGTTTGGATATATTCTTGGGAATAATCCCAATTAGAATTGTATTCTTCATAATCATTCCATTCAGGTTCTATGGGTGCATAATTTTCCATAGGAACGTAATAATAACATTCCCATGTTGAGTGATAATCTCCACATATTTCACAACCAGTTATTGTTTCGTCGTTCGTGATCCAAGATTGACTGATCGAATTATCATCAACACTCGGTTGAGAGTATTGATTTCGTATTTCGTAAAGAGTTTCCAAAATATCTTCGAGACTTTTCATAATGCGCTTATTACCAAATTTTAGCTACAATGTGGTGCATTTACTAATAATCCTATTAGTTATAAAATAAAAAATTATATAAGTTATCAAATTAATTGACTTTTCTGCTTTTGCCCACGTTTCGAATAGCCAATAGATGCAGCAGGGAGCCAGAACCCTTTAAATCGGAAGCTCACAACTCAGCCACTAACAAATCCAACTATTACTACGAAGCAGAAAATTTGGATGTCTATCAATTTAACCGCTTAAAATAATTTTTTTGTTTGGAATTATTAGAGAAGAAGTAGAAAAATTTTCTAAGTCCTAAAAACTAGCGTGTCGAGAAATAAGAAAGAAAAAGATTGCGCGTCGAAAAATGTCGAAAAATAAAAGGTTGAAAAATAAAAAGAAAGTAGCGCGTCGTAACTTAAAAGGTACTAAAAACTATAAATTAAAAGTTGCGTCTAAAAATATTAAAGCTTACAAGTAAAACTATATCCCAAATGGCAATAACTTAAAAAGGTACTAAAACTTAAAAAGGCGCCGCAAAATTCTAAAGCACCTAAATCTTAGTTTAAAGAAAAAACACTTAAGGGATTTTACGGCAAAGCCTAAAAATCTAGAAATAAAAATAACTATGGCAAAAACTAAGTTTAAAACTAAATACGAGCGAAAAATACAAAAGATTACGCTAAAACAATTAAAAGGGACAAAATATAAGAATATACTTAAAGTTGTAAAAAGTACAATTTTTATAAAAATATTATTTTTATATTTTTATTTTATAAAAGTATTAATTTATATATAAATAAAACTAGTTAAAATTTAAAATACAATTTAATTAAAAATTAAAACTAATTATATTAAACTAATAAAGTAATTAGGGTTTAAAAATAATATTACTCCGTAATTAAAGCGAAAATAGGGTTTCTGTCAGCGCGTCAGAGCAGCTCCGCGAGTTGCGGTGTTTTAAGCCTGCAAACTCCGCGAGTCGTGGAGTTTGCATTTTCGGGTTTTTTTTTTTTTTTTTAACTTAAGTTTTATATTGTTTTTCTAAAAATATATATATATATACAAAAATAAATTAAAAATATAGAGTTTCGCCGACTTCCCCGGCAGTGGCGCCAAAAACTTGATGTGTGCAGCGGGGTGTACGAAATAGTATTAATTTAAATACGAAATACGAAGAAATATTACAAATTTTAATTATTTATTTACAAAATGGATATACCTAAATCTTGCTACAACACTATAGGCAGTGTACCTAATCGTAGAGTAGTATAGTTTTTAGTAAGTCCGGTTCATTCCACAGGGAGCGGGCTTATTGCACACTATATTTTTAAACAACTATATTTGTACAAAATATATAAATATATATATATAATAATATATAAAAGGGGGGTTTACCGTTTAATGACCGGTTTGTCGATTTTATATTTTAAGCGAAGCGTATAGTAAATGACGATATTTAAATAACGATAAAATAAATAACAATAATTAAAATGACAATAAATAAAAGTACGAGGAAATATGAAATAAAATATATTATGCTTATTTAAACTTCCGTAATCATGATGTTTGACGTGTTGATTTTAGTTTATTGCCCATGGGTTAATTGTCCTTTGTCCTGGATTATTTAATATGTCCGTCTGCTTTTTGTCCATAACAGTCCATCGGTCATAAATTTAAAGTGTGAGTGTCCTCGTCAAATTATCCTTATACCCGAAGTCAAATATTCCAACTAATTGGGGACTTAAACTGTAACAAGGTTTTAATACTTTGTTTAATAATTACACCAGGTTATCGACTGCGTGTAACCCAAGGTTTTAATACTTTGTTATCAATTATGCCAAGTGTCCTTGTACATAATTTCACCCCTGTTTTAATAATTCCATAGACTATTAATCCATTCCCGTGTCCGGTTAAATGAACGATTATTCGTACATATAAATATCCCGCCCATCGTGTCCGATCGAGTGTATATGGTTATTTATAGGGACGTCCAATTGTAAATCTTTATATTAAAATTAACAAACTATCATTTAGTTAAACAAATATAAAGCCCATTAATAGCCCATAGTCTAATTTCCACAAGTGTCGTTCTTTTGTCCAAACCCCAATTATGGTACAAAGCCCAATTACCCCGTCTTTAATATTTAGTCTAACATCATGATTACTTTGGCTCAAATAAGCATAATAATAACTTAAGTACGAGACATTAATTTAAAAAAGGAGAACATAACTTACATTGAGTATTTATCGCGTAGTGTTACACGGACAGAATTTCGACTTCAAAAACCCATAAAATAACCTTTACATAACCCGAACTAATCTAATATAAAACTACCATATACTATATATATTATATATATATATTTATTTATTTATTTATTACAGAGTATTATTATTATTATTTATTTTTTATATTTTTACTCGCAGAATTCGTGACCTTTTATAGGCATTTTGGAATTTGGCAGCTCCGCGAGTCGTGGAGTTTTTGGCCTTCAAACTCCGCGAGTCGTGGAGTTTGAAAATCCAGCTCACAAACTTTTGGCTCCTAGCTTGTCGATATAATAAATATATAAATATAAAATATAAATAATTAATATAATTATTTATATATTATATTATATTCTTGTGCATAGTTGACTTGTAATTTTTGGTCCGTTGCGTCGGGCGTTGATAGTTGACTCATGTCCCGATTCCAGATTTTCGAACGTCCTTGCGTACAATTTAATATCTTGTACTTTGCGTTTTGTAACTTGTACTCTTGTCATTTTTAGACGTTTTTCATCAATAAATTGAACCTTTTGAATTGTATCTTGTATATTTGAGCTTTTTGGACGTTTGTGTCTTCAAATCTTCGTTTTCGCCTTTTGTCTTCGCACTTATTTATTTAAACAATTACAATGAAAATATAATACAATTACATATGAAAACCTATTATTTAGGAGGGATATTGCTATGAAATATATGTTCCTTTTTAGCCTTATCAGCTTTCGTTAATGATTGAGTTTAAAAGATAGTTAGGCCCTTAAAAGGAGTTCACCCATAAAGAACACCATGGCCAAGTCAGGTTTGACTTCCATGAAAATGTTCGGTGATCCTAACGGTCCAATCCTTTATGTGTTTAAACAAACAGTTCTTTAATTACCTAAGAATCCCTTAAGCGGGGTGCAATGTTTGAGACCGCGTTATGGTGAAGTGTACTAATCAGCACTGACTGGGTTCCATAGCCTTACTTAGCAGAGGTACAACTTACAACAACCGTTGTGCTTCAGCGTGCATGTACGAAGTTTGTATGCTTGGTGACTACACTAGCATGGTCTAGGACCGACAATGTACTAGGGGTCTAGTTAGATGTTTCACTACGAAAGAGTCCTCAGTCGGAATCCAAGGCTCGGTAGACTTACTACAACCAGTGTGCCTTATTCGAACTTAGGTTGTATCCGATAGACTTCTCTTACCAAGGGGTGACATAGACAGTGTACTCTGAATCGGGGTTCGCGACTTCCCAATAACAGAGCCGATAACTACATTCTATTAGTTGGAAAATTGATTGAGTTTAAAGTATATTTGGAAAGCATCTCGACAACATACACAAACCATAATATTATTTCGGCATTATAACTAACTACATCATAGCATACACTAAAGATAACTACTCGCTAATCATGACAACAATATCACAAAGCATAATAATGAAAGACATTATATAAAGACAATGGATAGAAGTACCATTAGATTAAACGATTTCCGAATACAAAAGTGATAACTTCAAACTCCAGACCGCTCCTCATACAATCTTCGGCGTTCTTCTCCGGGTACTAGGTTTCCCGCACGGAGTCGAAGACCTTGAAAGTATGATTAGTATTGTAGAAAGAAAGAGAAAGAAGAGAATTAAAGTTTGTGTAAAAATGGATGACAAAGACCCTTTAAATAGACATGAAATTGGCCTGCATACCGTCGGCAAGCCATGTGGCAAGCCGTATGGCAGGCCATTTTTGCAGCACTGATTAGCCGTTTTACCAGGCCGTTTGAATGGGCCGTATGGCAAGCCGTTTTCCCTATTGGCAGGCCGTATTGCAAGACGTATGGCAAGTCGTATGGCCTGCTGATTTCACTGGACCGTAACTTGATTTCCTTGATCGTAACATGGTTTCTCTTCTTTCACCGTTTTCGCTCTAGAATCTTCGTTTTAGCTTCGATTTTCTTGATTCTTTTTGAACCGTCTTCGTAATCACTTAATCTTCAATTTTAACTGACAAAGTGAGTATTTTAGCAATAAAGCTTGAAACTTTATTGTTTTTGGGTGAAAAGGTGACTTTTTAGCCGATATCAGCGTGCTTCAAGAAGAAGTTTATGTCAGTCAACCTGAAGGTTTTGTGGACCATAAACTCCCCAACCATGTGTATTTGCTATCCAAAGCCCTTTATGGCCTCAAACAGGCACCCAAGGCTTGGTATGAAACCTTGACTGTCTTCCTTCTTAAAAACGGCTTTTCCCGTGGAACCATCGACACAACTATGTTCATCAGAAAATAAATGAACACATCTTGTTAATCCAAGTCTATGTCGATGATATCATCTTTGGTTCCACTTCCCCTGCACTGTGCTATGAGTTTTCTGAACTCATGAAAAACAAATTCGAGATGAGCATGCTTGAAGAACTTCACTTCTTTCCGGGGTTAGAAGTTAAACAACTTCCAAATGGTATTTTCATCGAACAATCTAAGTACATCTTAGATATGTTTAAAAAGTTTCACTTTCCCAAAATGAAAATAAGCCCTACCCCAATGTCAATTAATATCTCCTTGTATGCTGATCTTGATAGACAACCGTTTGACCAAACCCTCTACCGAAGCTTGATAGGCTCCTTAATGTACCAGACTGCTAGTAGACCTGATATCATGTTTGTTGTATGCCTGTGTCCCGATTTCAAGCTAACCCTAGATATTCCCACTACAAGGCTGTGATGCAAATATTCAGCTACCTTAAGGGCACCACACACCTTGGACTCTGGTATCCCTTTGGGATTGGATTAAATCTAACTGCATTTATGGATGCTGATCATGGAGGTGACCAGGTGAACCACAAGAGCACCTCAGGAGGACTTCAATTCCTAGGTCGTAAATTAGTCAGTTGGTCATCTCGTAAACAGAACTGCATATCCCTTTCCATACCTGAATCTGAATATATTGCAGATGCAAGTTGGTGTTCACAAGTCTTGTGGATGAAAACCCAACTCCTTGACTATGGATTCAAAATTCACAAAATTCTGATCCACTATGACTCTCAGAGTGCGATTGCTATCACCAGCAATCTGGTTCAACACTCACGAACCAAACACATTGATATCCGCTACCACTTCATAAAGGACCATGTTGAAAAAGGCAATGTTGAACTATATTTTGTCCCAACTAAAAGTCATCTCGCTGACTTACTTACCAAGGCCTTAGATGAACCCACGTTCAAATACCTAGTTGGTGAAATTGGCATGGTTGATTTCTCCGACATATAGAAACAAGGCAAGTGCCTAGGGGGAGTGATGCACTTGCCTAGGGGGAGAAATGTGCTTATCAAAATCTGATGCATCACATTTTGAGGAGGAGATAAATGGCTCTCACATAAATTACAGTGTGAGACCCGATCTTCTAATATGATTTTCAAAGTCCAAAATGACTTTTTTCACACATAACAACGTAAAACTCGTATTTTCACACATAATTCTCCTAAGAAATCAAAGTTCAAAATGTGTCCTAGTGACTGCCTCAGGAGGATGTGTCTAGATTACTGCCTCAAACAAAATAGTCAACAAATGACAGAGGATGTGTCCTAGTGACTGCCTCAGGAGGATGTGTCAAGATGACTGCCTTAAACAAAATAGTCAACAATTGACGGAGGATGTGTCCTAATGATTGCCTCAGGATGATGTGTCTATATGAGTGCCTCTTGTCTTTCTGTGATCTTAGTGCATCAACTTAAAACCTAAGAAAATTAAATTTTGAAAAATAATTGGAGTTTAAATTTTAACTTATTTATTTCACAGAATTTCTTAAAATTCTTAAGGTTTTCGAGCTGCCCTAAAAGTCCAAATCATGCTCGAAAAGTCAATAATTTTGAGCATGCCCTAAACATCCAAACAGCTTGCTCGAAAACTCATGTTTTCAAGCAATAGTAAAAGTGGTTGGTTCTCGAGCAGCTGACTGAAAACTTAAAGTTTTCAGTCATAAAGTGTATAAAAGGGCCAAAATTTTCTTTTCCGCTCATCACTTTCAAAACTTATTCAATTTCAAAATTTAAAACTGCTTTCAAAAGGGAACCAACATCTTCTACTGTTCATCTCCTTCTTCATCATCTGAATCACGGTATCATCCTAAGTTTAAGTTTTATTGATTTAGATTCATGATTTTCATGCTTAATCACACTCGCAAATCACATGTTTAGAATCAAACGAACCCAATAGACCCCTGATTTTGTGAATCCCCGTTTGAATGATCGAACCCTATAACTGTAAAACATTCAAATTAAGTCTAAACCTATGAAGTTGTTGCTTAAATCGACTTAGATTCTCTCAGATGACTGATTTTGGCCTAAAACATCTAACTTGTGATTGATTCACTTCGATGGAAAAAATGGTGAAATCTAGGGTTCTTGACTTAATATGCCTAAATCTAGTGGTTAAAACTTGGATTATGTGATTGTTGTGTTAGGGTAAATGTTTCCTCAACCCTTTCAAGTCGATTAAACCAGGCCTTAATGATCAAAACATTAAAATCATTATTTTTTCCTAAACAAACAGAGTGCTTGAAACTCGAAGTTTTCGAGCGCTCGAAAACCTTGTGTGCTCGAAAATGTTATGTTGCCTGAAAACATTTGTTGCTCGATAAAAAAGTGTTGTCTGAAAAATTTAGTGCTCGAAAAGTCATGTGCTTGAAAAACCCATCTGTCCTTTTTGCTTGAAAAGGTTTAGGTGCTCGAAAACCTAAATTTGCTCGAAAACCTTTTCTGTTCAAAATTGGCTAAGTGTTGTGTTTTTCAAACGATTGAAAATTTTTTTTAACTTAACTTAAAAGAATTTGCCACCATTTTCACAAAAACAACATATAAACTGTGTTTTCAACTAACTCTGTTCATGATACAGTAGCGATGTCGAAAAATGTGTACCTCCCTTCTGAAGTAAGAACCTCGTGTGACTATTGGATTCCAATCCTGCTGCGTCATCCCATGAGCGATGCGTTCATAGAATTTGAGACTGTCTTAGAACGACAACTTCAACTGGTGAGGGACACCATAACATATCATCCAGCTATAGACAACGAACCAGATCACTTCACTTTCCTCGTTGCTCGAGATCCAGATCAGACTGCTTCTTTCACCATGGAATACATAATACTAGCCTTAGGCTTTCCTCGCAGAGACTAATATGATGAATTTGCTTCAGAGGACGGTATGCTAGCTGTTGTTCATCAACTCGGATATGAACGAGAGCTTACGACTATCAGAGACTTTAAGAAATAACACCTGACACAAAGATGGTTTGTGTTACATACCTTCGTTAACAGATGCTTTAATAAATGAAAACTGGAACCGATCACATAACCATATTCTTGCTGAAAATCTTCTATGAGATCGTGTTCCCGCCCACTGTTGACTTTGCACGAACCGTATGGGAGCGAATGATAGAAATACACACTACCCCACTCCAACCATACATCCAGTTCCGGTGATTCTATTCCACAATCTTGTAAAATCTAATCAGTGCCAGTGAATTAACACTGAATCCTCTTCCAAGGGATACCTCTAAACCTCAAGCTGAGCACGACTTTGTGAACTTTGTACAAAAGAGAATCGGCTCAAAGAACGTGGCTGCTCAACCTATTTCTGCTCACTTACTAAATCTCGCATCTCGCGATGATCCAGAATAATAAATTACTTGAGGGAAATAGGAGCTCTTATGGATCCTCTATAACCCAGGGATCCTGCCCCAGGAGCTAATATGACACCTGGTGAGGGGTCTAGTAAGAAAGGGTCCAAGAAAAGAAAGTTAGAGTGAAAAAGAACCGAGGGTGAATCTAGGTCTAAAAATAAATCAAAACCATTCACACCAAAGAAAGTGACAAATGAGCAACTTCAAGATGCTCTTCACGATCTTGAAAGGAGTGATAAGGATGGTAATGAAGGAGGGGTTGAAAAATCAAGAGAGGCTGAGCGGACGGGGAGTGAGAAAGGGCAAAAAGAAAACATTAGCCCTACACCAACTCTAGACTTAGGAAGCCACTCAGATGCTCACACATCTGTTTCATATGAGTTAGAGTCAGCGACCTTAGAAGAGATTCGCCAAAAAAATTTTGAAAACGAGTCTAGTACCCGTAGGGATTTGGTGCAGTCCTATAATGAACTAACAATACTGATAGCTCAGACTACCACAACAAAAGTAGAGGCGAGTACAACACTGGAAATCGTCACTCTAAGATCGCTTGGAAGTCCTGTTACGCCAGGTCTCATTGTTGAGCCCTCAAATTCAACATTGGTGACAACTGAGATTCTTCAAAAAAACTCAGGATGTTTATACTAACGTTTCAACGCAGGGTTTCAACATCTCTCCGCTGAAAACATCTGATCCACCATCAACCCAAATACCATGTGAGCATAAGTTAGTAGAAGCTAAAAAGTAAAAAAAAATAAAAGATAAACTTTAAAAGATAAAAATTCAAACCCATCTTGAGGAATTATGGTTAAGAATCACATTTACAGATGCAAGATTGAAAAAGGTTGATTCAGGTCTAAAATCAGTCTAGCCATATGATGATTTGGAGTTTTTCAAGATCTAGAATTAATCCAACCATATCTTGAATTTTCTTTCAAATTTACAGCACATTGCCCCATTATAAGTGATAAATTGATAAATGTTATTTAATTATTAATATATATTGGGGATATTCGGATATTCGAATATCCGACTTTTTTGAAAAGTGTTATCCAAAACTCGAATCCGAAAAATCTGATATCCGATTTTCAGGTATCCGAAAATTCGGATATCCAAAAATTTGGATATCCGATTTTTCAAATATTTTCAGATCGAATTTTCAGATTATTCGGATTGTGGATTCGGATTCAAATATTATGAACACCCCTAATTGATGTATATATATATATATATATATATATATATATATATATATATATATATATATATATATATATATATATATATATATATATATATATATATATATATATATATATATTAAATTTTAACACTTTTGAAATTCAAAGTAACCAAAATATACTACTTTTCTTAATTATTTATTATGAACACGATGAATATGTTCATGAGTTTACAATAAAAGTTTTGAATATTCTTATGGTTTATGGAGTAAACCATGTAAATTTATATTGTTAATTCTTGTTATAAAATTTATAATAAAATTTGTACGTTATGAATATACACACACACACACACACACACACACACATATATATATATATATATATTTAAGATCTTAACAAGATTAATAATGATGTGTAACCAAATTATTTTGTTTTTCATAAATTTTGTTCATAAAAATAAAAATTTAATAGTTAGAGTTTATAAATACCTTCGAATGAACGAAGAGAAAAATGAAAATCGCGACAGTTATGCGGTGGTCGGCGACGGCAGCTGCGGCGGACAGCGGCGACGACATCGGTGGTGGCTTGGGGGTGGTCGGCTGAATTCAAAGAGGGGAAGGGGAGAGAATTTTGTGTGTGTTTTTGTGTTTGGAATTTGTGAATGAAAAATAATGAATTAGGGAGGGATCTATTTATAGGGTAAATGTTAGAGTTAAATAAATAAAAAACTTGAAGTAGGGAACAAGTAAAACTTAAGGACCAAGTATACTAGAATGTTCCAATCCTTTACTTATTTTTTCTTTTTACCCCCCTTGGTCGATCTTTTTATTATATATATAATAAAAAGATCGACCAAGGGGGGTAAAAAGAAAAAATAAGTAAAGGATTGGAACATTCTAGTATACTTGGTCCTTAAGTTTTACTTGTTCCCTACTTCAAGTTTTTTATTTATTTAACTCTAACATTTACCCTATAAATAGATCCCTCCCTAATTCATTATTTTTCATTCACAAATTCCAAACACAAAAACACACACAAAATTCTCTCCCCTTCCCCTCTTTGAATTCAGCCGACCACCCCCAAGCCACCACCGATATATATATATATATATATATATATATATATATATATATATATATATATATATATATATATATATATATATATATATATATATATATATATATATGTGTGTGTGTGTGTGTGTATGTCTATATATATATATATATATATATATATATATATATATATATATATATATATATATATATATATATATATTATTTTGCTAAATGTACACTTTAGTCATCGCACATTTTAAACGTATTTATTTTATTCATTTATTTTTCGTAACGATGATGATCCAAGATTAAAGTTTCATTTTTTATAAAAGTGACACATAATTTATTATAATACATAGAATATTAATTAAAGTACATTATATAATAATCACTTTAACTAATATTTTTAAGTTGACCAAATATAATTTAGTCAAGGATGAAATTAATCAAATAGCATTAAATAGATATTAAGTCAATTTAATACTTCACTTTAATTAACATAATGTAGCATGCACAAACCCTAAGGGCAAAATGATCATTTCAATATGAAAATTTGAGGGTTGTTATAACTTCGAAGTGCGAAAAGGGGAGATTTTAGGATTCTAAAACCCTTTCTTCATTAGTTTTTGTTGGGAAAAATAGAAATAATAATCTGATGAGTCAAAAGTGTTTTGCAGATTTTAGAGTCTGAAGTTTTAGAGTCTGAAGTTGCAGACTCTGGAATTTCTGGAGTAAACGTTTGAAGATTTCTTGAAGCAAAAGCCATAGAATATTCTGGAGATATGCTTGTTATTTAAGAAGATTTGTTTTGAAGATTTGATTTTATCTCCAGAATTTACTTCCTAGTTATTAGCAAATTTGGTTTGTTTTTAAGTTTATCTTTTCCTTATTTGTAGCAAAGTAGTTTTGGAAACCAAATCTCCAGATTTGGTTTTTGATCTGTATAAATAGGGACGTGTGCTTTTCATTTGATGTATCTTTTGGCATGATTAATATTATAAAACATATATTTCATATCGTGTTCTCTCAATTCTTGTTCTTATAATTCTTATTTATTGTTCAATTGAGAGTCTGGTGTTCATAGTTCAATTACTGTGAACTTATAACTGGTATCAGAGCGGAAAAGGTGTAAATCCATTCTTGGTAATCTTTTAAAACGATCCATATTGTCATCAAGATTTATATCAGTACAATTACTACCCCAGTTATGGCTATAATTGAAAAGTATGGTGGTTCTAGCAAGTTTCAGGAAGATCTGAAAGCTGTTGAGAAGATGGATAAGGACTCTACTTGCAATAAAGCTTCTGCCTATAAGGTACAAAACTTTGTGAATTATCTTGATAATGAAAAAGTGAGAATGTTTCAGTACTTGTTGCTTGACTTTAAGTGGTGTTTAGAAGATATTGATAGGTTAAGAACACAAATTTTTTATCTTAAAAATGTCATCAAAGACAAAGATGCTGAAATTAAAGAATTGCAAAAATGTGAGGCAGAACTTGACACTTATAAAATGGCATACACAGAAGAAACTAAAAGGTTAAATACAGAATTAGGAAGATCAATGAAAAGGTCAAATCACTATGAAACAATTTGTAAATCTTGGTGTGTTTCTTCCAAAAAGAATTCTGATGCTATTGCCAAACAAATTCCAAATGATGTCAAAGCTATACTAGGTGAAAACTACATATTAAATAATAATGTGGAAGTTGATCCTAGTGTATTCAAACCTGACATTTTACCAAACACTTTTGTAAAATTTGATGGTGACAAAAAGATTTTAACTAATGCTTTTGTAAGATCTTTAGATCCTGTTAAACCTTCTGAGACTATAATACTTGAAAGCAGAAATCCACTAGAGTCTGAACTTTTGAAACCTTCAGACTCTAATAGTTTAGTCTCTCAAAATAATAGTATATATTCTGACCTAGAGTCTTACACCCAAGAGTCAAGTTGCAAGAGCAATTCTGAATCATCATCTGTCACTGACACTTGTCCAGATCTAAAAAGGTCAACTAAAAAAAGGTCAAAGTCAAAACAAGCTAAGACTATTCAAAAACTCAAAAAGAAAATTTTAAAACTCAATGAAAAAATCAAGAGTCAAGAAAAACCTTCAGTTAAAAGAACATCTTGTTTTTTTGAGAAAATTAAGAAGGTATGGAAACCTAAAGCTTGTGAAAATAAAGTTGTTTTGAAAACAGTAAAGGAAAAGTTGATTTGGATTGGAAACAAAGCTTTTGTCTGGAGAGTGAAGAGCACTCCAACTGAACCCACTGAAAAGTGGGTTCCCCTTAAAAACTAATCATTTTTCTTTGTTTGTGTCTTATGTAGCAGGGTAGTATGTGGTATCTGAATAGTGGCTGCTCAAGACACGTGACTGGATGCAAAGAGCATCTTGTAAGGTTTGTTGAAGAAAAAGGTCCTGCTGTAAGATATGGTGATAATTCTGTTACAAAGACTATTGATTATGGTACTGTTAAAGCTGGAAGTATTACATTTAAGAAAGTTACTTTAGTTGAAGAGCTGAAGTATAATCTGCTAAGTGTGAGCCAAATTGCTGATGAAGACTGTGAAATCAGAATTACGAAGAAAGCTGGTATTATTTATGATCCTAAAGGAAGACCAACACTTGTGGCCTGGAGATTTCAAAATGTGTATATGCTGGATCTAGAATCTGTGGATGCTGAAATTGAGACATGTTTGTACTCTCAGACTGTCCCTAAGCTCAATTGGCTTTGGCACAAAAGGCTTTCTCATCTCAATTTCAAAAACATTAATGAGCTTTCCAAAAAAAAGCTTGTAAGAGGTCTGCCTCAACAGCCTTTCAAGAAAGATAAACCTTGTTCTGCCTGTATTTTGGGTAAACAAACCAAGACAAAATTTCCCTCAAAAACCCTAGCTACTATTAGAGATCCACTTCATATGCTACACATGGATCTGTTTGGTCCAATGAACACTAGTAGTCTAGGTGGGAAACGATATACTCTGGTAATTGTTGATGAGTATTCTAGGTTTACTTGGGTTATTTTCTTAGCTGTAAAAAGTGATGCTCCTGAAGAAATTATCAATTGGTATCAGAGCAGGATCAACATATCTTGTTGATGATCCGGTCATTTTTGAGCAAAAGATGTCTTATTGAAGATACAAAAGAAAAATCGTTTTCAGATTCGTCATGCTATGCGCAGTCTATGTAAAACGATTGTTTTAGATTCGTTGGCCGTTGGATCGTCATGATTTTTGGATATGAGGTTAACGGCATATAGATCTATCTCGTGTAAAATTTTTAGCTTGATCTGATAATTATATTAAAAGATATGTATTTTTAGTTCTGCTGTAATTCTGAGTCTGGAAACTCAGACTCAAGACTCTGATTGAGATTTGAGTCTGGATTTCGGACTTAACAGTTTGACTCAAATGCAGACTCAAGATCAGACTCAAGCACAGATTATAAAGATCAGATTCAGACTTCAGTTTCGCGTAAACTTATACTTAGTAGAAGTCAGACTTACACGAGGTCAGACTCAAAATACTTCAGACTCTAGGACTCCAGACTCAAATCAGGTCAGACCCATTTGAGTTCATCTCTTTTGAACTCAGATTTTCAAGTGGTTATTCCTCAATAAGAAGACCGGATGTTAGCTCAACATAATCAACATTTATGAAGATGAAGATTCAACAAATATGTTCAACATTTATACGCAAGTGGTTAAGCGATAGTGAACGCGGTTTTTCATGCATATTTTCAAATGCAGTTTTGTCATGATTATGTTCATGTTAGTTGATGATTTGTCTTCGGGATACATAAGTGCTGATGAGATGTTGAGGCTATGTGTACAACAATGATAAATAAAGAGGAGGAGAATCAAGATTAAAGAAAGATCACTTTATCAAGAGTTATGAAGATCATACAAGATGGTTAAAGCTTTGAAGACAAAGATTAGATTTATTTTTAGTCTATATTTACATCTTGTAACCGATTATTTTATTCTAATCAATTAGGGGGGATTGTTAGGAAAAGATTTCCTATTGTTAGGAAAATATTTCCTATTTATTAGAATTGATTGGATAAAATCGATAGTTTGTATAAATCCCTTAATTAGTGGGATTTGCATTTATCTAGTGGATTTAGTTTTCTAATTCTTATCCCCAAGACTCTATAAATAAAGAGGTCTTGGGGTGAGGTTAGTTGTCTTTGCCTGCAGCAAGAACCGATCTCATAACTTTGAGATCGTTTATCCTCTGTTTTTCATTGTTTATGTTCTTCATTTATTCAATAAAATGTTAAACTTTGAGAAACTTCTTTTGTTCTTCGTTTCCGCACTAAGCTAATGTTTAATTCTTTTGCTTGATCGACGTTATGGGGTCTATCAATTGGTATCAGAGCAGGATCAACATATCTTGTTGATGATCCGGTCATTTTCGAGCAAAAGATGTCTTATTGAAGATACAAAAGAAAAATCGTTTTCAGATTCTTCATCAATTTAATCAAGAGAGAGCAGGTTCAAAAAGGTGTTCTTGTTAAACAATTGAGAAGTGATCATGGCACTGAGTTCAAAAATGTTACTCTAATTGACTTTTTTGAAGAGTCTGGAATTGGTCAAAATTTCTCTGCTGTTAGAACTCCACAACAAAATGGAGTTGCTAAAAGAAGAAATAGAACACTTATCGAAGCAGCCAGAACTATGCTATGTCAATCAAATGTTGCACTCAGATTCTGGGCAGAAGCTGTTAATACAGCTTGTTATACTCAAAACAGGTTCTTGATTGTGAAGAAACATGGCAAAACTCCCTATGAGCTATATCATAAAAAGATACCTACTATTCATTACTTCCATGTATTTGGATGTAAATGCTATATTTTGAATCAAAGAGATCAGCTTGAAAAAATGAGGCCAAAATCTGATGAAGGTGTGTTTATGGGATATTCTTCTGTATCTAAAGCTTATAGAGTATATAATCAGAGGAGAATGAAGATTAAAGAATCCATTAATGTTTCTTTTGATGAAAGTTCCATAGAAATGGATCAAGTCATCCAGCTCTGAGCAATCTGCACTTGGTGAATTGTCAAATTTAATTTCTGAAAACAGTGTTCAGACTCTGGATTCAGAGTCTGAGTCAGATGAACCTGATTTGTCTGGGTTGAAAAATGATTCTGCAGATAATTCTCATACAGAAGAAGTTCAACAAGAAGATGAGCCTGTTGTTATTCAAGAAGGTGATCAATCACCCAATAACACCTTGGTTCCTGTTGCTCCTATCAGAAAATCTTCAAGAAACATAGTTCCTCCAAAGCATCTTGAAGATTATGTTGTAGATCCTACTGGGTTGCCTAAACCTGGTTCTTCGCAGTCACCTGTGTCTGACTTTGCCATTGCAAACTATTGTTTCTTTTCTAATTTTCTTTCACTCATTGAACCCAAAGAAGTAGATGAAGCATTGGCTGACAATGATTGGGTTGAAGCTATGACTGAAGAGTTAACAGAGTTTGAAAGGAATGATGTATGGGAGTTGGTTCCAAAACCTGATGGTAAAACTGCAATTGGTACTAAATGGGTTTACAGAAATAAGGTTGATAAAGATGGTATTGTGATTAGAAATAAAGCAAGGTTAGTGGCTCAAGGGTATAGACAAGAAGAAGGAATAGATTATGATGAGACTTTTGCTCCTGTTGCTAGAATTGAAGTTATTAGACTGTTTCTGGCATATGCTGCTCACAAAGATTTCAAGGTGTTTCAAATGGATGTGAAGAGTGCTTTCCTGAATGGTAAATTGCAAGAAGAGGTGTATGTGAAACAACCTCCTGGTTTTGTAAGTAAAAAATTTCCTAAGCATGTTTACAGATTGAAGAAAGCATTGTATGGTCTGAAGCAAGCTCCCAGAGCCTGGTATGTTACCTTGTCAACATTTCTTCTAGAAAAGAATTTTTTCAGAAGAGCCATTGACAAGACTTTATTTATCAAAAAGGACAAAGGTGATGTGTTACTTGTTCAAATTTATGTTGATGACATTATTTTTGGGTCTACTAATCCACATTTAAGAAAATGGTTTTTTGATATTATGTATGAAGAGTATAGAATGAGCAATTTATGTACTTTAAACTATTTTCTTGGGTTGCAAATTAAACAGAGTTCTGAAGGCATTTTTATTAACCAAAGTAACTACATTTCTGACATGTTAACTAAATTTGATTTTAAAAATTGTTCTACTTTAAGAACTCCAATGAGTGTTTCTGAAAAGCTTGATAAAGATGAATCTGGGAAACTCACTTGTCAATCAACCTATAGAGGTATGATTGGATCTTTGCTATACTTAACTGCTAGTAGACCTGATATAATGTTTGCTACATGTCTTTGTGCACGTTACCAATCAGATCCTAGGGAGTCTCATTATAAAGCTGTGAAAAGAATTTTTAGGTACTTAAAAGGTACCCCTAACCTGGGTCTTTGGTACACCAAAGACTCAGGGTTTGATCTAATTGGTTACACAGATGCAGACTATGTAGGTTGCAAATTAGACAGAAAAAACACTTCTGGTGGATGTCAATTGCTAGGTGGAATGTTGGTCAGCTAGACTAGTAAAAAGCAAAACTCTGTGGCTACTTCCACATCAGAAGCTGAATATATTGCTGCAGGAAGTTGTTGTGCTCAGTTACTTAGGATGCAACATCAACTTTTGGATTTTGGGTTATCATTGACCAAAACTCCAATAATGTGTGATAATGAAAGTGCAATTGCTATTACTGAGAATCCAGTGTTTCACTCCAGAACCAAGCATATTGAAATCAGACATCATTTTATAAGGGATTGTGTTGAAAAGGGCAAAGTGTTTTTAAAGCATATTGGTACTAAAGATCAATTGACAGATATTTTCACTAAAGCACTTCCTGAGGAAAGGCATTTTTATCTTCTTGAACAACTTGGAATGTTAAATCCATCAACTGAAATGTTGTCCAGTGATGATATTTCTTGAGTCTGAATTATTTTCTTAGAGTCTAAGTGACGTAATATTGTTCAGAGTCAGGGAAAGTTTACTCAAGTGTATTTTTGTGTATAAATTTGTTTCCTTCTTTCGTCAAATAAAGTTTTTTTTAAATTTCGTTTTTAGGTTAAATTTTTTTTTTCTTTATTCTATTTCCTAAAATAAAAGGGTCAAATTTGGTATTAATGAAGGGAGTTAATGGTAACTTTTTGAAAATTTTTGTCAAGAGTATTAATTTGATAATGATTGTGTCAATCTTTTTGATAACTTTCTGTTATGATGCATTGGGTCAATCTTAGCTGTGCAGACCAACCTGCAGATCTTGAGCAATCAGGATCTGAAGGGGCATTTCCTGCAGGGTCTGAGCAATCAGGGTCTGCAGAAGATCACAACATTGATCAACCAATCATAGAGTCTGAGCAATCAGATTCTACCCCCCAGTTACTCCACCCCATGATGTTCAACAAACTGAGCAGGCTGAAGGGATGAATGAGGAAATCCTACTTAATTCAAACCCACCTTCTCCCACTGCTCTTGAACAAATTACTCCATCAACCAACCTTATGAGCTCACCAGCTCATAATGAGAATGTTCACATACTTGAAAACTTAGTTGTTTCAGCACCCATGGATTCACATCAAAAATCTATTAGGCAAGGTGCTACAAGTACAACTCCATCACCTCTGCTAGAGGTTGGTGAGGGGAGTGCTTTGACCCAACCTGAACCAACTAGGTTAGTAAGCTTGGATTCCCACATTACAGTTGCTGAGAAAACCCACTCAGTTAACTTAATTCAAGAAGTCCCAATCCTGGACTCATCAAACCAAATTCAAAAACCAGCTGCAATGACCAAGCCAACTGCTACCCCAGACTTAAGTCTGCCACTGCTCACTCCAAATATTCCATCCTTACACTTACTTGCACAGGCTGCCAATATCACACTCATGTCACAGGGTGAGATACAGGCCTCAAATCCTTCTATGTCCAAAGATCGCCCTACTTTTCAACAGGAAGGCTGTGAGGACATACCAACCCTACCCTTATCTTCTGGCACTACATCTCAGACTGAGGCACCAGTCACTATGGTTGGCCTACATCAGGCTTTGACCAAGTTGACTAAGGAGTTTGATGACAAGCTCTCTGTTGTGCAGTCTAAGATTAATAATCTTAACTTTAATAATAATTTTGTTTCCAAAGATGAGCTGTTGGAGGTAAGGAGGTTGGTTGGGGATATGCAGGGGTTGACTAGTACAGGTGGTTCAGGGTCTGTAACAGAAATTAATCACAGGTTGGCTGAGCTGGAGAGAAGGATGATTGGTGTTGATGAACTGAGACAATGTTTTACTGGGTTTGCTTCTGATATTTGTTCCCTCAAAAATCAACAGACTAAAATTTGGAAGGTCATATCATCTCTGCCTTTAGATGATGTCAAAAAGGGGGAGAAAAGAAAAGTATTGCAAGTGTTGAGGGGGAGCAATCAAAGAGAGCTCAAATTGAGGGGGAGCATCAGGTTGAGGGGGAGAATATAACTGATAGAGGTGTTGGTGATACTCAAATGGTTGGTGGTGTTGGTGATATTCAGGGGAGAATATAACTGATAGAGGTGTTGGTGATACTCAAATGGTTGGTGGTGTTGGTGATATTCAGGGGAGTTCTAGTGTTGTTGTGGTTGCTGCTACTCAAAGAGCAGATGGTGATTTAAGGGCTCAGATGAATAAGAGATTTAGATTCAGAAGATATGAAGGTGATGTTGTCAAGGTTGAGGTTGATAAATAAATCTGAATTTGAAGGTGTAACTCTACTGCTAACAATGACACACTTACCAGATAGGAGGTTAAGAGTAAAAATAAATCAAATTGTTCGTTTGGGTTTTTGTGAGTGGAAAGGCATAGCTGTGTGTATCAAGGAGTATGCAGGAGATCAAGCTATAGTGCAAGAAGTGTTGAAGAGGGTATCTAGTTTGGTACACTTAGTATTTGAAGAAGGGTTTATAAGTTTCAAGGATTATGAAGTATTTTGTGGGATGTTTGATCTAGAGATGAAGGAGAGGAGAGCTAAGGGACATGTAGAAAGGTATGCTGTTCCTGAACATTTAGAATTTTTTGATGATAAGTATGTCGAGTATTTTGAAGCTTTAATGATCAAGACAAATGGAAATCAAAGGATGTTAATTATGTGTGATCAGTTTGAAGGGGCTAGCATTGATATGTTGATCAGTTTACTGTCCAGATGTAAAACACAGCAGACAACTCCTTTCAGGGTGCAGTTGTTAAAACACTTGCATAGCAAGCTGAGCATGTTGAAGAAAATTTCTCATATGAAGGGCAAGTGCAAGCTAATTGAAAGGGAGTATGCAAAGATGTTTGTTTAGGAGTACAAGTTGTTTTGACATCATCAGATAGGGGGAGATTGTTGGGAAAAATAGAAATAATAATCTGATGAGTCAAAAGTGTTTTGCAGATTTTAGAGTCTGAAGGTTTAGAGTCTGAAGTTGCAGACTCTGGAATTGCTGGAGTAAACGTTTGAAGATTTCTTGAAGCAAAAGCCATAGAATATTCTGGAGATATGCTTGTTATTTAAGAAGATTTGTTTTGAAGATTTGATTTTATCTCCAGAATTTACTTCCTAGTTATTAGCAAATTTGGTTTGTTTTTAAGTTTATCTTTTCCTTATTTGTAGCAAAGTAGTTTTGGAAACCAAATCTCCAGATTTGGTTTTTGATCTGTATAAATAGGGACGTGTGCTTTTCATTTGATGTATCTTTTGGCACGATCAATATTATAAAACATATATTTCATATCGTGTTCTCTCAATTCTTGTTCTTATAATTCTTATTTATTGTTCAATTGAGAGTCTGGTGTTCATAGTTCAATTACTGTGAACTTATAGTTTTAAGAGATCAAAACATCAAAGTTAAATATTCGATTAATTATTACAATTGGTACTCTAGTTTTCTTTGATTCTAGTTATATTATCATGATTACTTTTGTTATCTCTTATTTTGTTGATTCTATCATGAACACGTCAAGCTAAATATTTTAGTGTTTACTCAGATGTATTAGCTTTTGCTTGTTGAATTGTTCTTAACTTTATGGATTGAGTGTTTGATTTTTGTTATTAAGTTTGATCAAAGCTCCATTGTTATGCATGCTTCCTACTTGAATGTAATTATACATGTTATCAACTAGTTATTATGAGATAAAAAGTGATAGATAATATGTACTTCAACACTTCATGTGATTTAGACGTGTATGTATTTGATTTCAAGTGATTGCATTAAGTGTTTATGTGGTAATTGAATGATAGTTTGGCATCATAATCGTGTAATTACATTGAGTGATCTTTGTAGTTAGGATTTTAAGTAATTTTAATCCGGATCAAATCTTAATAGCTTAATTTTATCGTTTAATGATTATTGTGTTCGATCAAAAGACCCATTATTGTGTTTGTTGGTTACTTTACTTTAATTACATAATTTGTTGACTAGTTTACGTAAGTTCATTAGTGATAAACAGATTATGCTTCAACTCTTAGGAGATTTAGACATTACATGTGAGTGTGAATGGTGATTAATTGGTAACTTAATAACACAGTCATGTAGTTACTCGAGTGATCGTTGTAATTAAGATTTTACATGAGTTTAATCTAGATTGAGTCTCAATAGTTTAATCATATATAGTTTGATTGTTTGAATGCGATTAATGTGAGTTAGTCAAGTTTGGATGATTAGATTATAATTCATCGGGTGTTTAATCGGTTTTAATTGAAAGAACAATCCACATCATTAGTGAATCATCTGAGTGAACACTGTTTCGTCCATCTAGTTTTTCGTTTATTCTCTTCTGTATTTTAATTTAATCAAAACTTCCTTTACAAAACCTTTACACTTAGAATAATTAAACGTTATTTGAATTCTAAACAACTGTTCTCTGTGAACGAAACTCGTACTTGCCAAATACTTTAGTATATTGATTAGGATAGTTGCCTGATTCGTGTGATAAAACCTATCTAGTTTAGTACATTGATTTAAGGTGTTGTTTTACAACATCAGCAACCGCGTAACTTTTTCTACATATTGACCGGCTACTGAGCTATAAGTAATTCAATGTCTGCAATAGTAGAGATATAAAAGTTAAATGCATACAATAGAAAATGAAAATTAGATGCATATAATAGGAATTTGGTGAAAGTTCAATGTATTTTGAAACAATTTTCCATTATATAATAGATTAAAAATGGTTTTGTAAAATGCTTCACTTAAAAAAAAATAATAACAAATGATATTTAAAGGATTAAAAAATGATTACATAGTAACTATCTAAAAGCTCAAGAAATAATGCATGAAAAGTAACAAATACATCATTATTTATTAGATTACTTCCCACTATAAATATTCACATTACTGTTTTGGGATGTTTCATTTCAAGTTTTTTATTTTGTATTTCAGCGAATTATAAGACGCTATTACGGAAAGAGAATATTTTAATTGGTGAAAAATAAAGTTAATAAGATTTTCTAAAGTTGTGTGCAAAATGTAAGTAAACACTTGTAATAAGAAAATTTATTGAATGTTTTATATTTGACATCGTCAAATTAATATGACACTTCAATAGGAACTTATCTTCAAAATGTGTCAAGGAAGCCTAAGTGATGTCATTTACATTTATGTATGGTACTCCTGTGTCCTTAAATTATTGCTCATTTTTAAAATGTTTTAAATTAATTGTCGACTTTTATAAATAAATAAATAGAATAATATAAAGTTCTTTTATCCCCTTACTAAAGATAAAATGATAAGTAAAGAGTAGAGGGTAGAAATGTAAAGCTAATAAAGAGTACTCTTTCCGTTCCAAATTTATGGTCTCTAGACAAAAAATACACAGTTTGAGAAAAATGTCTGTCACATGTACTTTTTTTGTTAGCTTTCTAATCTTACCCCTTATATATTAGCTATCTTTTTGTCTACACGTTACATTTTAGCTATCTTTTTGTCTGACATGAATAAAGTTAGGGACATAAAAGGTTTTTATCATATTATTTTATTCATTTATAGAACAACAACAACAACAACAACAACAACAAAATCCAATACCACATAAGTGGTGTATGGGGGAGGTGAGATGTAGACAAACCTTCCCCTATCCGAAAATAAAGACAAGTCATTTCTTCACCCAGAGTGAAACACTCTCAGAAGTAGAGAAAGTCATCCCTCTCTCTATTCGACGGATAAAGAGATTGCTTCTGAGAGGACCTCCGGCCTTTAAGTAGGAAAAAGTTTTTTATAGAAGTGAACGATTAATTTGAGATATTTAAGAAAATAACATAGTGGACAATAGGTTTAAGATGCAGGGAATATAAATATTAATGGTTATGTTTTTTGTAAATGTGTGTTTTTTATCTTGGGGTTATTTGGACACTTATTGGGATGGTGATTGGGATGGGGAAGTATAGATTTTGGTTCGTGTTTGGCGAATTCATCAAAGATGTTTGAGCGTTTTTTGGTTCATGTTTTGGTGGTCATCCTTTTTTGTCTTTTGATGAATCATAATCTTCCATTAGTCGGTTAGATTGGTTTTCATCGTTTAAATACGGTCTCGTGTTTTTTTAGTTTAGTTTCGTAGGCCTTGTAACTTTTTATTGGTTGTGCGAGCTTGGTTTTGTTTTGTTTAGTTTTGCTCCGTTTCTTGGTTTGTATGTTTAAAAGGGATATCATTCTTTGGATTATTCTTCGGGCGAAACTTCTTTTTTTTTCTTATATAAAAGTTTAAGTTTATTAGGTGTTATTTGTTTTTCAGTCTGCGGATCTTATTATGTCTTATGTCTATGCGTTCGCAGGAGTTTTTACTGTAGATTATTTATTTTTCTAGATTTTGATGATATTTGAACCATGCTAGGGTAAGTAATAATTAAAAGTAGCAAGTGGTTTCTTTATTCGACTGTTTTTTTACTCCAATTTACCGAAAAAAAGACAACTAGTTGAATCAACAGCTGGAAACTGTAACTCGTGTTTTGAGGGTGCTTTTTGTCTGGTGAGTTTATGATGATGGCAACAACAACAACAAATCTGAGCACCGATAATCTTCAAAACTCTAAACATCAGATCCAGATCTATCCTAGTCCTAGTACTAATAATGCTATAATTGATAGTATAATAAGTAATATTAATAATGACAAATCACTGCTACTAGTTCCAGATGACGATCAAAACGATGTCGTTACTATCGCTCAGCTCCCAACTGCAACTCCTCCTGTTGCTCCTTTTACACCATCACCTAATTTCCCATCGGTCTCCATTTTATCTTTTATATTTTTATTTAAATACATTTAATTAATTTATATATTTATACTAAGGTTGGATCTGGTGTTTTTCGCAGGGTAAAAGGAAAAGGTTAAAGTGCAAACCCCTTTCAATTACGAATGAGAAAAAGAAGATTTTGACTCCTAAGGTTTTTTTTTGCTATTTTTATTAATTAGTACTGTAAATGTAAATATAATAATATAATAATAATAATTAATATTTAGATGTAATGTAATGTAATTCTTGTTTCTGTTTTAAAATCGTCCCAATTTAGTAGTGGTTTGTGGTAATACGGAGTTTTTTTTTTTTTTTTAACATAAAAAGTACAGTAAAATTGATTTAAAAATTATAACACCTTAAAACAGATCATGAATCACAAACTGTAATCCCGAATTGACTAAAAATTATTATTTTTAATAGAAGTCAAATGTTCAACATTCTAGCATATGCAGAGTGAAAAGAATCTGAAAGTAATATGTGGCCAGCCATCTCAAGAAAGTGATTATTGTTATTTTACAAGACACAATTTTGAACAAGCGTGTTATGAAACCTGTACGAATTCACAGAACCTATATATATATATATATATATATATATATATATATATATATATATATATATATATATATATATATATATATAGGGGCATGATCAATGGGGAAGTAACCAATCGGGGGAAACGGGGAGAAGCAAAAAATTTTATATATATATAAAACGAAAAAACTTTGTTCACGAACATTATAGATGGGATGAAAATATGAACATTTAGTAGAGACACTTTGTGATAAATGTTTTCATTTTGGCGGGAAAACGCTCGAAGAAGTAATATATAACAATTATCGTGTTTTTCGAGCGTATGTTGAGGTTTTATCTATTGGGGTTTAGATATTAGGGTTTAGATATTAGGGTTTAGAAATTTAGGGTTTAGATTTAGGATTTAGATTGAGTTTTTAACACGAACGGTTTAGAGTTTAGGGTTTGGTGTTTTGGGTTTACGGAATAAACTCTAAATCGGGCTAAATTTTACTTCACAAAACATGAAGAAAAAAAAAACGTTCATATTCTTCACGAACAATATTATCTTGAATGTTATTTTTGTCGATCGTTTTCCCGCCTAAATAATAACATTCATCACGAAGTGTCTCTTCTAAATGTTCATATTTTCGTGTGATCTTGATGCCGGAAAAAAAAATTTCCCAAAAAAACGAAAAAAAAAAAAATAATTTTTGCTTCCCCCGAATGGTTACTTCCCATTGATCCTGCCCCCTATATATATATATATATATATATATATATATATATATATATATATATATATATATATATATATATATATATATAGTGGTAGGATCAAGAGTGAAGTAACCAATCGGGGGAAGCAAAATCTTTTTTTATTTTCGTTTTTTGAAAAAACTTTGTTCACGAACATTATAGATTGGATGAAAATATGAACATTTAATAAAGACACTTTGTGATAAATGTTTTTATTTTGGCGGGAAAACGCTCGAAGAACTAATATATAACAATTATCGTGTTTTTTGAGCGTATGTTGAGGTTTTAGATATTAGGGTTTAGAAATTTAGGGATTAGATTTAGGATTTAGATTGAGTTTTTAACACGAACGGTTTAGGGTTTGGTGTTTTGGGCTTATAGAATAAGAGAAATATTCAAATGAAACCAAATTTTAAGTTGAGATTCAAGGGACCAATCAGAGTGCGACACGTGGCGCGATAATCACATGTGATTGATAAAAAATTAAAAAAAATTTATTTTTCAAAAAAATAAAATTTTTTAATTTTGTTCTTTAAATTTTTTTTTTTTTGTTTTTTCGAACATGCATTAAATCACATGTGATTCTGCATGATAATCACATTTGATTGTTAAACCCAATTACATATGATTCTGCATGTCAAATCCAATCACATGTGATTGGAAAAAAATTTATTTAGTAAAACGACGAATTTCAGTAAATTTGTGCTAAAACCTTTAACAAATTTTTTGATCAAAACTTGATCAAAACACCGAATTAAACTCTGAAAATTTGAAGATATGATCACGAAACGCTAAAAAACTTAATCAAATCACCAAATTAAAGTCTGTTTCCTGTTGAAATTTTTTTTTGAAAAAAAAAATTTAATTTTTTATGCAATCACATGTGATTGGATTTGACATGCAGAATCACATGTGATTGGGTTTGACAATTACATGTGATTAGATGTGAAATGCTAAATTTAAAAAAAAGAAAAATTCGAAAGAAAAAATTTTAAATTTTTTTTTCATAAAATTTTTTTTTTTAAAAAAAATTTGAATTTTTTTCCGATCACATGTGATTGTCGCGCCACATGTCGCACTCTGATTGGTCCGTTGGATTTCAAGCAAATTATTGGATTCAAGGGATTACAACTCTTATGGAATAACCCCAAAACACCAAACCCTAAACCCTAAACTTTAAATTGGGCTAAATTTTACTTCACAAAACATGAAAAAAAACGTTAACATTCTTCACGAACAATATTATCTTGAATGTTATTTTTGTCTATCGTTTTACCGCCTAAATAATAACATTCATCACGAAGTGTCTTTTCTAAATGTTCATATTTTCGTGTGATCTTGATGCCTGAAAAAAAATTCCAAAAAAAACGAAAAAAAAATTTTTTTTTGCTTCCCCCGCTTGGTTAGTTTCCCATTGATCCTGCCCCACATATATATATATAGTGATTTAATCAAGAGGAAAACACTTTTTGGGGGGAGTATATTTTTTTCGTTATTTTTGAATTTTTTTTTTCAGGCATCAAGATCACATGAAAATATGAAGATTTAAAAAAGACACTTCGTGATGAATTTTATTATTTTGGCGGAAAAATGCTCGGAGAAATAAATGATAACATTCACTGCAATGAATGTTTTGATTCTGAGTTTGGTTTTTAGGGTTTAAAAATTAGGGTTTAGAATTTAGGGGTTAAAAATTAGGGTTTAGCTATTAGAGTTTAGAAATTAGGGTTTAGGGTTTAGAAATTAGGGTTTAGATTGAATTTTTAACACGAACGATTTAGAGTTTTGGGCTTAGGGTTTAGGGTTTTCGGACTAAAACCTAAGCCCTAAACTCTAAATCGGGCTAGATCTTGAAAAAAACTTCACATATGATGGAACATTCAGGAATAACAGCACGCATGCTGCATGTTATCAGTTTTTTCTTCGAGCGTTTTTCCGCCAAAATTATAACATTTATCTCAAAGTGTCTTTTTTAAATGTTCATATTTTCATGTGCTCTTAGACCATCTTTAACCCTTCGAGGCGTTTTGGCGTGTTTCTGGGTGGGAGTAGGGTGTTTGATGGTCGTGCTGGTAAATAATGGGGTGGATTGTTGAGTGGCGTGTTGGGTGATGTGTTAAAATATGATTGGAAGTTGGGTGAAATAGTGGGTTAAAAATAAATAAAAATAGAATTTGAACCAATCAAAAAGAGGAAATCTTCAACACGCATGAATTCTTCCCGTGCCACTTTCAAGCACGCCTAGTCCATGTGCCACCAGCACGCCGCGTTATAGGCCTGTTAGTGGCGTGCTCGGTGAAAAGTGATGGTAAGCACACTGCGTTAGAGATGGTCTTAATGTTGGAAAAAAAAATTCGAAAAAAATGAAAAAATAAAAAAATAAATTTTACTTCCCCTTCCCCTTCCCCCAAAAAAGTGCTTCCTTCTTGATTATGACCCTATATGTGTGTGTGTGTGTGTGTGTGGGGAAACAATTTACTGATTGTTAGTTTTTTTAACAGGTAAGGAAACGTGGTATTTCAACGACTTTGAGGTTAGTATCTAAATTTGAATTTTTAAAGTCTCCCTGTTTTATAATAAAATTTGTGATCATGAAGTTTTTATAAGTGTAGTTTTGGAAGCAAGATAAAAGGATGTAAAGACAATGCTGATCTAGCCGAAATCACACCAACTATGGTTCGTGCAGGAGAGATACAAGCGACCCTTGGAAATGAGTATCCTAGCTTTTGTAAAACGATGATCAGATCACATGTTACTAATGGTTTTTGGATGGTAAATCTTTTTTTTTTTTCTTTTCTTTCTAACTTGTAATTTTTGTTCCACTTACATACATGATACACCCACTGTGTGTAGAGCCTACCAATGCCTTTTGCTAAGTCATTTCTACCGAAACAAGAGAGTCCAATTGTAGTTGAAGATGAAAATGGCGAAGAACATATGCTTAAATACATTGCCTACAGGTATGGACTTAGTGGAGGGTGGAGGTCGTTTGCGGTTGGACATAAATTGCATGAAGGGGATGTTTTAATTTTTCAGTTAGTTGGACCTTGCAGATTCAAGGTGTACTTTAGTTCGTTTACATTTATTTTTTTCCTTTAATACATTTGCAAATAGTTTTGCTTATGATGAACACTTAAAGTATTCACTAATTGTATGAACTTGGTTTTTATTTTGTAGATTTATATTAATAGGACACACACTCCGAACGTTGTGGATTCTGAAATTCTTCTTTTGGAAGACACGGAGCATAAGGAACAATTAACTCCAGGTTTGTCAAATTTCGTTTATTTGTAATGGGTCATGTGAATAAAATTCAAAATAAAAAAAATAGCTTAAAAGCAAACGAGTCATATAGGTTGAACAAGTCGAAGGTATCTGAATGTGTATTTTTAAGCTTTTAAATCATTTTATTGGAGTACTTAAATCAAGTATATCACTTCTGTTTTATTTAGTTTTATTCTTACAACCGCGTGCCTACACAGGTAAGAGAGGTAAGACAGAATCTAAGTCAAAGAGAAGTAAGTCAACAGATACCATGTCAAACGGAAGAAAATCTAAGACAAATGCTAAACCGAAGGCAAGAACTTCTCTTCCGTTGACCATGGTCAAAAAGAAGCAAAAACAGTCTGAACCGCCACCTCAGCTAAGCAGCCAACTCATGGAACATTCTGCGGTCTTCTCAGAAGTTCAAGATGCTTCTGCTCAACCAATTGAAGAACTCAAAACCTTCAAAGACTTTCACATCATGGTCAACAAATGGTGCATTGACTCGGAGCTTTCAGAACAAATTCGACTAGATTACTACAATCTCTGTGTTGCAAAGAACGAAATACTACATGATGGTGTTTTGGACGGCGTGTATTACAAATTGGTGGCGGGTATGATTGGTGAAACTGTAAGCATTGCAAATATGATCAAGAATTGCAAGCCCACCACAAAGAAGGAACGGTTTGATGTATGGGATAGTTCACTAAAATCTTTTGAGATTATGGGCATGAAAGTTGGGTTCTTACGCAATAGGGTACGTGCACTTGCTACACTTGCATTTGAATCGGAAGAGGCAAAAAGATGTGCGGAAGCTAAAAAGGAAAAGAAACGGAATTTGCAAGAAATTAGGGTTTTAGAGGCGAAGGTTGCGGAATTATATGAACGCAATCTAAAGATAGATGGTTTTCTAGGTGGGTTTAAGGAGAAAGTTGAAGGGTATGAAGTTGAGTTCCAGAAAAAGGTTAGTGAACCTTGGTAGTAAGTTGTCGAAGATATGGTGGTTTGACTTATTGTGATAATAGTTGACCACGTTAAGTTTGTACTTTAGGACTTGCATTTTGATCAATTAGATCTTCACTAGTAAAACAAGTATCGGCGTATCCTTATCGCCACTGTCACCACTGTTACGTTTATATCTGCTTCGTTCTTTGAATTTGGGCAACTGAGTTGTGGTTGGACGTTCCTGGCTTCGGACCACCTTCACCAACAAACAATTAACAACCGAGTTCTCTATTCAATGACGGTAGTGATGGTGGTGTGGATATGGTGGCGGCGACGACTGTGGTTCAGCAAAGAGATGAAGAAATAGACGGAGTTGTGAATGGTGTCGGCAAACGGTTTCGAAAGGGACTTTTAGATCCACCGAACCACTTACGTAGATGTTTACATAGAAGTTGTGAATCGCGTAATTATGTCTTTTAAAATAGATAAAAAGAAAAGAAAAGAAAAGAAAAATTAAATTATTTAAATCTCCCTTCTCCCTACTTGTTAAAATAAAAGCTTAATTATGAAATAATTATTCAAATTAAGCCTTCAAAATCAATCTTAACCCTTAAATAAAAGATGTATCATATATTTGAGATTAAACCATCCAGGCCTAGCCTGGGTGGCCACCAGTACTTTCAGTGAAGGGGAGGTCTCGGGTTCAATCCTAAGGGGTGCCCGCATTTAATGACCAAACTGGAGAATGCCTTACCTGGTAGCGGTGGAGGGCTGGCTTGCCGTTTACCCGGGGTTTACCTGCGGTGGGGGGGCCAATGTGCTCTGGCCCATAGTGGGGTTCCTCGTAAAAAAAAAAAAAAAAAAAAAAAAAAAAAAAAAAAAGTTAACACAATAAATTAGAACCCTTAGATCTCATTCACGAAATTGAATTGAATTACTAATAATAATTTGGTTTCAATTTACAAAGACTTTTATACCCTTCCATCTTTTATGGTGCGAGTTTTTTCAATCACAATTAATTTCATTAACGTTTCCTTATTTTGTGCTCCATTCAAATTTAATTGTTAATCATGCGACTAATTGTCAATCATGCGACTAAGTAGAAGTGCTTTGATTCAAGATGACCGTGTAATTAGCCTGCCATAATCTAGGGTTACTCAAATTTTTTTCCACCGAACCCACCTACTCTTTTCTTCATCAATGATGTCTTCTTCAAATCAGGGGCCTTCAGCGATTATCGATCATCGTCATCTATCAATCGTACAAATCATTAAAGAAAGCCGCGCAAAATATGTAAGCTACAATTTTTCAGAACGTATGGAGAAAATCTAATTACGTATCACGTGGGTTTTCAGATCTAAAGATGTATCATATATTTGAGATTAGTGTTGATTAATTTTATCTGATTTTAGTTACGACAATTGTTCGTGTTAATTATGTCACTTTTGATACGAAAATGTTTGATCATTCATACTACAAATTCTTTCGAGTTTTATTGCTCATTAAGAGATGCACCTGTAAGTCATGATTTTTAACCCATTCAAATTCTGAATGTACTTGATAAGAGATCTATGAAGGCCCCCCATGTGTTTGATCAAATCATTAATTTTGATTGTAATATTAAATACATACATCATTATCATTATTCTAATATAAAATGGTTATCTTTACTTTGCATTGTTACTGAAAACAGAGTACTATTATCTAATCTTTTGCTTTTATAATCAAGTTGAAATGAAGAAAGGGATTCACCCTCAGATGCAATGGACCTTATATGTGACTCAAAAGGGTCGATTGATGCATGTTATGATGACCAATATATACCAGGCTTGCAAAGCTTATCATATTAAAGCAAGGCAACAGATGACTGAAACTGTTGGTCAGGCTTCTAAGTTCAAGCGTCTTCTAAGTTCAAGATGGACAAGTGTAAGAGGAAAAAGGTCAGACTAAAAAGTGAACCAGTAGGTCCTTTTATGTTCTCCTTATAAAATCCCTTCATAAAAATGCAATTAGTTTGGGTTCATCTCCCATCTCATGTGAACATATTAACAAAAAGTTATCAATAAAGAAAGGTTTTGTATACTGAAAACACATATATATTTTAAATAATATTAACAGACGTATTCTGCCAACATATAAAGAAAGGTTTTGTATACTGAAAACACATATATATTTTAAATAATATTAACAGACGTATTCTGCCAACATATATATTAGTATAAAACAATTCGTAGAATTATTGATAGTTAACGTTATTATCGATTGTCAACGTTATTAGACGAAACTCAATGACATGCAAGTTACCGCAGTGCTGAAGTGTTGGTCGATCAGGAACTCAATGAAAGGCGGTTTATCATATGAGAAATTATGATTCAGATGGTACGACTCATCAGTTGAGTTTACCATCAAGTTCAACGGAGTTGTCCTATACACCCTAGAAGCATTGCCAAAAGGTGTGATGACCCCGTCAAAACACTTAACGGCCCCGTCACTTGGTCCCACAGCTTGATCGGACTTAAATGAATTAAACAAACAACATTGCATTCTTTTATTCCAAAAAGCTTCCCAAAAAGGAAATTTAACAAAATATGTAGTTTAACAAACCCAACATATTAAATATCCAAAGTTGACACAAAACATTGTCAACAAAACACCCACACGTTTAATTATTCAAAAAGAGAATGCAAGTTTAATGTTTCATAATTGTTTAACAAAAATCTGCCCAAATGTATGCAGACTCTTCTAACACAGCGGAAGCAACCAAATAACTCAAGTACTTGTGAAAACATGCGAGTAAACTGTCAACAAAAATGTTGAGTGAATTATTGGTTTAAATAATTGAATAAATTTTAGACCACAAGATTTGAAATATTAGAAAACATTAAACATTATTCCATTATCAATGAGCCACATGGTAACCACTTAATCCTTTATTTACCCTTGCCAAACACAATAATAATATACACTGAACAAGTGTATCTACAACAAAATACGAAGTACTAAACATTCCGATTATAAATTGCTAGCGCGACTAGCTCGAAATGGGGTTGTCAAACCCGATAGATCTATCCGTAGGATTCGCGTTCACCAGTAGAAACCAGTGATTACAGTTACCAGACTAGGGAATATTTTTGTTCAACTCATAACGAATAATTTAAATTTAATTGCCACTTGTGTCTAAACGTAAAATAAAATGCATGTAATCACATCCCAAAAATATACTTTGAAAAGTATGTAAAAACGGGACTATAACTCACCTTAATAGCAAACGAAGTAACCACACAATTAAGCGAATAGCAAACGAAGTAAAGTGATCAGGAATGATCACAACGCCGACATATAAATAAAGCAGGTTGATATAAATAACTAACTTAGGTCAAGTCTTAGTATCATAGCTATTGTACATGTTGCAAGTAGACATAGAACAACACTCTACATGCATCGGTTTGATCGGAACAACGTACGGACACACACTTTCTATTTTTAGAAAGTTTCTAGTTTTAGCAGGTTTCCATTTTGGAAAGTTTCTATTTTAGGAAAGTTTCTATTTTTGGAAAGTTTCTATTTTTGGAAAGTTTCTATTTTTGAAAAGTTTTCAAATTTAGAAAGTTGCTATTTTTGGAAAGTTTATAAGTTAGGAAAGTTTCCTTAATTAGAAAGTCAACAAAAGTCAACTGAAAGTCAAAGTCAACTGAAAGTCAACTCAAAAGTCAACCTTGGTCAAACATAGTCAACGCTAATTTTAAATGTATAAATTATAATCGTAATATAGGTTAAAACGTTAGTTAAGGTCATATATGTATAATTATGTCATAACATAAGTTTTATTAAATTAAATTGAATTATTAAAGTTAACATAAGTTTAAATGATATAATTAATATAACATAAGTATTTAATTAATTAATTAAATATTAATCATAATATAAGTATTATTAATTAATAATAAATTTTAAATCATATCATAAGTATTATTAATTAATAATGAATTATTAATCATATCATAAGTTTCTAATTATAATCATTAAATCATAAGTATTTAATAATTAAATTATAATTAAATAATAACTAAGCCTTATAATAATTAAATAATTAACTATTCCTTATTATAAATATTATTATAATAATCTCATAATATAAGTTTAATACTTACCATAAGTATTTTTCATTAATAATAAAAGTATTATTAATCATAAATTCAATTAAATGTTTAATTAAATCATAATTAATTAATAAATGATATAATAAATATATATCATAAGTCTTAAATTAAATTAATTACTTTTTATATCATAAGTAATTTATTAATAATGAAATTCATTATTTATATCATAAGTCACAATTAATAACCATAACTTTTTAATTAAAAGTTCATCGGGTCATAACTTGAGCCCCGGGAATCAGTTTTCGGTGAGCCTTATATATATCTTCGCCTAACCAACCCACCCGACACCTTAGTGTGCTCAAGAACATCTCAAGAACAGTCACCAAGTCGTGGCTTATAGCACTTAATCAGTTTGGATCTTTAATCCGCTCAAAAACGTGTTTTAGTCATAACTGGTGATCCGTGGCTCGGATTTTGATGACCCGAACATGAAAGTTCATCCCATCATCAATCCTAACACACTAGTACACCCTAAAGACTCTAAAAATGGTCACAAAGTCAGACCACACATGGTTCAATTCGTTTTTATATATTAATCTGAATAAAACACCATTTTAATCATAACTTATGTTTCGGAAATCGAAATAACATGAACCCGGAGTCTAAAATTAATGACTTGATGAGAGGAACTCATCTAGAAACTTTAATTTCACTTTTATATCAGTTATATTTCTAGAAAACAACAATCAAACCGTTGTCCCAAAACAATCAAACCGAAAACATATATAATCGAGCATTTCTACGCATACAATCAACAATACAACAACATATAATCATCATACTATAAAAATAACATCAAAATACAGAAAATTAAAGAAAAATTGATAAGCTAGGGTTAGATTTTATACCCTAATCGAGAATCAAAAGATGTTATCGCGTAGAGATCGAAGAGAGGAACGCGTTTATGTATAAGATTGATTGATCCAAGCAAGAAATTGATGAAGATGATGATGTTTGGTGGTGCTAGGCGACGGCTAAAAATGGGAGGGAGGAGAGGAGAGAGCAAACTAGTATTTAGGTTTAGAAATGTAAGTGATAAAATGAATTATGAATGAAAAATGGAAAATCAAGAGGGGTATACCCCCTCCCCATTGCTTCGGCCGATTGGTGGGGTGTGGGGTGGGCCCCACTAGCTCAAAATGTTAATTATTAAATAACTTGTGGCCCGAACGCCCGATCGAAACCCGAAACGCGAAAACACGGCTACGCGATTGAAAATTCCGAGAGATAACAAATACGCGATGAAAAATATATATAAATACTATATATAATCATATGACATTAAAATATCATATTTAAAATAATTAGGACCTAAAAATCCCAAAAGCTCGACCGTTGGTTTGAAAACCGAAAAGATTCGCCGGATAGAAATCCGCGATTCGTATAAACGTACAATTTAAAATATGAATACAAATATTCATTTAACACATAACAATTAATATATTATTACTAAAATAATAATATAGGTCATAGAAATAACGCGGCACGAATAACAGTTAACGGTCGTTAAATAATTAACAGCAAAAGATAACGGAAAAAGTAGGGCCGTTACAGTACCTTCCCGTTACGGAAATTTTGTCCCGAAATTAAGCAGGTGCAGGGGTTGACTCATGTGACAACCCGGAAAATTTCGACTAATTTTAAACCAAACTCTCGATACGATTTAATATCTTTGACACGATAAGCAAAGTCCGTTATGTTGAGTCTCAAAAATTTTGAACTGTTTCAGATATCCATTTGACCTTCGACTATTCCCGACGATTCACGAACCACTATCTGTAAATAAATACATATATATTATATATATATATATATATATATATATATATATATATATATATATATATATATATATATATATATATATATATATATATATATATATATATATATATTAATTTGAAATAGAAATTTATATGATTTAATTCATTTGTGTAAATAAAATAATATATGATATTACTATAAATTTATATATATATATGAAAAGTATATTGAATATATATATATATATATATATATATATATATATATATATATATATATATATATATATATATATATATATATATATATATATATATAATTTAGAATTTATTTAATAAACGCTCGTAGTACTCTTTTGTCATCTTGATAGTTATTAATCAAGTTAAAAACGAATTTATGTGTTTTTAAAATAAACGGTGATCAAAAAACGAGTTCTATAATTTTTAGGCTTACTAAAAATGTATTTAGGATCTAGTTATTAAATTTTAACACTTTTTATATTTTACCCAGAATCGAGCGGGACAATTGATGTAATATTTAATTAATAAATTAATGATCGAATTTATTACCATAATGACTGAATTAAATAAAGGAATTTAATTTAAAATTTTGGGATTTTTCTGAAGACTTTTTATCCGCCACTGATTCACAACGGAGTACGAAATCCAGTCCGTGAAAGGAATAGTAGACGACGGCTAAGAATTCACACGTTTTATATTTAAATTATATTATAATTATTATTATATTATATATTTTTAATCTCAATTCTTTAATTTGATCTGTGATTGAATTGAGATTGTGAAGTACTGTGTGATTGTTGAATTTAGTGTACGTAATGTGTTTTCTGTTTTAAGTCTCTTTCACAACCATCTTCCTATCTATATTTATATATGTATAATTACTTAGATAGGAAGAACAAAAAAAAAAGAAATAAACACCACTTCAACTCCAATCATCGTGCTTAGATAGGAAGAACAAAAAAAAAAGAAATAAACACCACTTCAACTCCAATCATCGTGTACCCTCTCAACCACCTTGCTAAATGTTTCTGGTTCGATAGGCTACACAAAACACAAACACAAAACAACCATTCAACCGTCACCATTAATCCACCATAAAAACCACGTACTCTTACATCTACTACCTGTTTATGTTTTAAACCCATCAAACCACCACAATTTACCATCATGAAAACAACCACCATGCCAAACCATCGCTTTCTGGTTCTGTTTAGCAAATTGTGATCAACCACCACTACCCTTCTTCTTCACAACAAACACCACCATCGTGACTGATGTAACAACCTATAACCACCACCATACTTCCCTTAAATCCGTCGCCTATTTTTCTCTCACTCATCCCTCTCTCTTCGTGAACTATCACCATCACCACCCTAAAAACTATCGTGAATCGCCACCTAAACATCACCATCCACCACCCGCCTAAAAA
The DNA here is from genome assembly GCF_046630445.1 of Rutidosis leptorrhynchoides. Lineage (NCBI taxonomy): Eukaryota > Viridiplantae > Streptophyta > Magnoliopsida > Asterales > Asteraceae > Rutidosis > Rutidosis leptorrhynchoides. The sequence continues at coordinate 304,511,948 of NC_092334.1, forward strand.
GAAATCAAACACCCATAAAAATTATTTTTATGTGATCACTTCTGTTTCTGTTGGACGAATGACACGAATCCAAACAACCACCGCCAAATTTTCTGTTTGCAGCCACCATGGTTGCTGCCCGAATAGGTCATCTCAACCACCTTTCTTTTATTTTATTTTTCGAAGATTTCCTGTTTTCTTTTCGAACAAACAGCCCTCTGTCTGCGTCTGTTTCCTGTCTGAAACCACCACCAAAACGACCACCTTTACTACTGTTTTGCAGCTCATAAAAATAACTCTAAACCGCCAAAATTTTTGTTGCTTGGATGACGTTAGTGAAACAGAAAGGATAGGTGTAAAAATGACGATGAACCTGTCTGATCGAACAACCCAAAACACCTATCATTTTTTTTATTCGTTACTATAGATATAGTAATCAATTAAGACAGCTGTAATATGAATACTTTCGGTTACATATTAATTATGAAACAAATGCGCTTTTTGACTTTTGATAATAGGTATGTTGGTGGATCTAATTAAACAAACTTATAGAATTAAAAATGGGCTGCCATGATCCTGAAATGTTGGGCCGTAATCCATCTCCCATTTTTCCATTGGGTTAAAACGATGATGATGAAGGATGTTGTCAATGACGATGATGAAAAGTGATGATTATGGTTATGATGATCATGGTATATGGTAACGATTAACATGATGTAGTTTGATAATGATAGTTTAAGATTAATCATGGTGATAATAAGGGTTAGATTATGATGATGGATGAGTTAAGAAAATGAAAACAGTCAGTTATTATGAGGGTTATATAGTATTCAATCAGGAGTTATTTCAATTAAGTAATCACAGAGGAGTGGTTTGGTGTTGTTTGTGTTAAGCGAGAGGCCTCGAGTTCAAGCCTGGGCTGAGACAGTTATTTTTGGGAACTTGTTAAGGTAGAATTCTATTATTTATTATTATTATTATTATTATTATTATTATTATTATTATTATTATTATTATTATTATTATTATTATTATTATTATTATCTTTTGTACGAAAATAAGTATTAGTATTATCATCATTTTATTAATATTGTCATTACTACAAATAAAATGACTAATGTTATCATCAAAATTATTATTATTAATATCATTATTAGATCTAATTATTAGTATTATTATCATTATTTTAGTATTATCATAATTATTATTTTGACAAACAAAAGATATTTATATAAAAAAATATAATTATTACATGTATCATAAGTATACCTAATTCACTATTTTAATATAAAAATAACATATATAGATATATATTGTATTGGAATTAATAAATACATTAATATTTTTAACAAGTAATATATCTTATAATTAATATAGATAAACTGGATTGAATACCATTACATGCTCATTATGTGTTTTAATATATATATTACTGAAATAGGTTCTCGAATTCGAGGACAACCCTACAATTGTTCAATGTCGTCATATGTATTTTTACTACAAAATACAATATAGTGAGTTCATTCGATTTCCTTTTACTCTTTACATTTTTGGGACTGAGAATACATGCGCTACTTTTACAACTGCTTTATTAAATGCTTTTGAAATACATTTTGAACTGATAATACATGAAATGCTTTTATAAATGTTTGACGAGATAGACACAAGCAAAACATTCCTCGAATGAATTATGTGGACGTGATAATTGCCACCATTGAATTATGTGGACGTGATAATTGTCACAATTGATATGAATCTTTTTCCCCTGATTATTATTGCTTGGTAACCTAAGAATTAGGGAACATCACTAATTTTGAGAATTAGTGCACGCCTAATTGACGCGAATCCTAAAGGTAGATACCGGGTTTAACACCCCCACCCAGAATGTTCACTAGACGGAAGGGCTAGTGGGCGTGGTGTTTAGTACTTCGAAGTTTATATGATTATTATACAGACGAGATGTTCTGTTTTGGGGATATTATTATGCGCATTATATGTTAAGGTCGGTTATCAAGCCAAGCTATGAAAGCAATGAAAAGTGAATGTTATGTATTGAGAGAATGATTTTATACACAGGTGTATGTTATTTTTGTGCACAAGATATGTGTACGGTTACTAAGATTTATGAAAGATGGTTTCGTACACGAGAAAGGTGTACTGTATTTAAAAGATATCGCATGTACATTACAGGTGGGTATAGGATTCAGGCCCATTTGTACCATGCAGGATTTAAATCTTGTGGTTTAACAAAATGATGAATTTTATTGTTTTAAGATAAACCTATGAACTCACCAACCTTTTGGTTGACACTTGAAAGCATGTTTATTCTCAGGTATGAAAGAAACCTTCCACTGTGCATTTGCTCATTTTAAAGACATTATTTGGAGTCGATCATCACAATGGGACCAGATGTTGGTGACTTCGTCCAGATGGATTAGGACGGGGTATGACAACTCAGCATCTGGGAACAAATGCGGGTACTTCTGCTTCATCTGATCTTTACACTCCCAAGTGAACTCGGGATCACGTCTGGCGGTCCATCTAACCCCAACAATAGGAATTCTACTCTGCTTAAGAGTCTTAACCTCTCGGTCCATAATTTCAACAGGTTCCTCAATAAAATGTAGTTGCTTATCAACATGAAGTTCCTCCATAGGAATAGTCTCATCGGCTTCGGCCAAACACTTCTTTAAATTCGATACATGAAAAACATCATGAACAGCACTGAGTTCTTGTGGCAATTTCAAACGATAAGTCACAGGTCCAACTCTCTCAATAATCTCAAAAGGTCCAACAAAACGAGGACTCAACTTTCCCCTTTTACCAAAACGTATCACATCTTTCCAAGGTGATACCTTCAACATAACACGATCATCGACCTGAAATTCAATATCGTTCATTCTCTTATTAGCATAACTCTTTTGCCTACTTCTGTCAGTTCTCAATCTTTCCTTAATCTGTATGATCTTCTCGGTAGTCTCATGAATAATTTCTGGGCCTGTGAGTTGAGCATCCCCAATCTCATTCCAACAGACAGGAGACCTACACTTCCTACCATACAGAGCCTCAAATGGTGCGGCTTTAATACTTGCATGATAGCTGTTGTTATAAGAAAATTCAGCTAGCGGAAAATATCTATCCCACCCATTACCAAAATCAATAACACACGTTCGCAACATGTCTTCTAACGTTTGAATGGTCCTTTCACTCTGACCATCCGTCTGCGGATGATAAGCGGTGCTCATATCCAACTTAGTTCCTAAAGCTTCCTGTAAGGATCGCCAAAATCTCGATATAAATCGACTGTCTCGGTCTGAAATGATTGATACAGGAACACCATGCCTAGAAACAATCTCCTTCAAATACAAACGAGTAAGCTTCTCCATCGAATCCGTTTCCTTAATCGGAAAAAAGTGAGCTGACTTAGTGAGTCTATCTACAATCACCCAAATTGTATCATAGCCACCCGCAACTATCGGTAACTTCGTAATAAAATCCATCGTAATACCTTCCCACTTCCACTCGGGAATCTCAGGTTGCACCAAAAGTCCTGACGGTTTTTGATGTTCAACTTTAACCTTAGCACAGGTGAGGTTTTAGCAGAGTAGTATATAAAATAGCTTATATTTTATCAGGAAATACTATTAAATATGATACAATTTTACACAAGATATTTATTTATTTATTGAATGGATATACTTAAACCTTGCTACAACACTTATAGGCAGTGTACCTAATCGTACAGTAGTGTAGTTTTTAGTAAGTCCGGTTCGTTCCACAGGGAATCTTTTTAAACAAAGTTTAACGCTATATTAGTTTACTTTTATAAAAATACAAATATATATATAAGTAATATTATTATTATAAAGGGGGGTTTTTACCGTTTAATGGCCGGTTTGTCGATTTTAAAACTTTAGTCGCAGTTAAAACCAAATGTAAAATAATAAATAAATGCAAGACTTAATTTAAAGCGTAAAGTAAATAACGATAATGAAATTGTGAATAATAAAAGTGCGATAAAATAAACTTGCGATAATTAAAAAGTACGATAATTAAAAGTGCAATTAAATACAATAAAAATAAAAATACGATAATTAGAAGTGCAATTAAATATAAAATAAAGGAAATTAAATATGAAATAAAAGAATTATGCTTATTTAAACTTCCGTAATCATGATGTTTGACGTGTTGATTTTAGTTTTATGCCCATGGGTTAATTGTCCTTTGTCCTGGATTATTTAATATGTCCATACGGATTTGTCCATAATAGTGCATCAGTCATAAATATAAAGAGCGAAAGCCTTCGTCAAATTATTCTTATTCCCGAAGTCAAATATTCCAACTAATTGGGGATTCGAATTGTAACAAGGTTTTAATACTTTGTTTAATGAATACACCAGGTTATCGACTGCGTGTAAACCAAGGTTTTACTACTTTGTTAACAATTACACCAATTACCCTTGAATGTAATTCACCCCTGTTTCAACAAGTCTATTAACTATTAATCCAGTTCCGTGTCCGGTAAAATGAATAATTATTGGTATTTATAGATATCCCGCCCACCGTACCCAGTCAAGCGTATGTGGTTATATATAAATACGTCGAATTATAAGTTTGTATATTAAATTAACAAGGTATTGTTTAGTTAATATAAAACCCATTAATAGCCCATAGTCTAATTTCCACAAGTGTCGTTCTTTTGTCCAAACCCCAATTATGGTACAAAGCCCAATTACCCAATTTTAGTAATTAGCCCAACATCATGATTACTTCGGATTAAATAAGCATAATAATAACTTAGCTACGAGACATTAAATTAAAAAGGTTGAACATAACTTACAATGATTAAAAATAGCGTAGCGTTACACGGACAGAATTTCGACTTACACCCTTACAACATTTGCTAACATACCCTTATTATTAGGATTTAAAATTAAAATTAAAATATAAATTATATATATATTTTTACGTATATATTGAAAGAGAGATAGATTAAGAGTGTGAAAAATGATCAGAATTCGGTTGGCTTTATAGGGACTTTCAGAATTTGGGCCTCCGCGACTCGCGGCCCTTTTGGCCTTCAAACTCCGCGAGTCGCGGAGTTTGCTTTTACAGCTCACACAAGTTTGGCTCTTTGTTTACCGACGGATTTAAATATTTATATAATATATTAATAATTATAAGAATTATTTAAATATTATATTATATTTATGTGCATAGTTGACTTGTAATTTTTAGTCCGTTGCATCGAGCGTTGAGAGTTGACTCATGTCCCGGTTCCGGATTTTCGAACGTCCTTGCGTACAATTTAATATCTTGTACTTTGCGTTTTGAATCTTGTACTCTTGTAATTTCGAGACGTTTCTTATCAATAATTGGAACCTCTTTGATTGTATTTTGTACTTTTGAGCTTTTTGGTCGTTTGCGTCTTCAATTCGTCGAATCTGTCTTTTGTCTTCACCTTTTATTATTTAAACGAATATCACTTTTAAATAGAACAATTGCAACTAAAAGCTTGTCTTTCTTGAGAAATAATGCTATGAAATATATGTTCATTTTTAGCATTATCAAATATTCCCTGTGTTGCTTGTCCTCAAACAATATCGTCTTGAAATACTAGAATCACTTATTTATTCTTCACACTTTGTACATCAGTGATTTCTATACGGTGGTATAAACAATGGTAGTAATGATATGGTTTACAGTCCCACATGACTATAAAAATTTAGATCCATTAAGGAAATTGGATCTTTATGAAAACATTTGATCTTTTGAAAATTAAATCTAGTTTTTACCCTAGATAAGTTTTCTGGAATAACCCTTTACCGGTGTTTGCAAAATATTTTTGTAGGTTTGGTGGGTTTCAGATTTGAAAATTTTAGCTCAAAACTTGCAGTTTTGTGTCACCCACTTGCTAACCTTGTATTAGGAAAGCAACACGTCCAGTTTACTTGTCCGGTATATTATCTTTCGATAAACTACCGTCCGGTTGTAAAGGAAAGCGTTGAACAAGCAACTGTTAAGGCAATGTCCCCTGACATGCTTTTAATTATGGTCTATAACGTGTCGGACGCAATTACTATCCTTGGTAGGAGCAATAGTAAAGCTCACCCTTATGATTTTTCGGTCTGGCACAAGGTCCTGTCTTTGACCACTATGCAACCACCGTTCTTACGGTTGACACCCGATTTAGTTCAGGTGACCTAATGAATTCCAGGTGAATTCCTAGGATTTTACGTTCAATGGTAATGAACGCATTGAAAATAGGGTTTTCAGAAAACAAATCGGTTTGTAATTTTGATCAAAATATTTTCTCGTTCAAGCTCGAGTTTAGATATCATTGAATTCCATGAGTTTGTAATTCTCAATCTTTAAGGTCAATCTCAAGGATTGAGTAATATCAGGCTTAAAAGCTGATTTTTGATCTTTTAAGGAGATTATCCTTTCTGGGGATCTGATTCATTAGTCTTATCCAGCTAATTTGCATGGTACCCCCCATTGTACGAGATAAATCCTTCTCATGGTTAGGATAAATCTGACCACTTGGCGACCCTGTTTAATGCTGAGGTCCATGGATTTCCTGCTGATTTTAGTGATGACTTTTCTAGATTTTTCGTCAACCTACAGCTGGTCTGGACGACAACTTCTTGACCTAAATCAAGAAGCGCGTGTCTTTTTTCGGAAGACTTTACTTCCTTTTAATGATGGAATTGATTCATCGTGTAGATCCATCTTTCTTACAGTAAATCAGGTAAAACTTTTTAGTTTAGTCCAAAGCAAAAGTATTTTCAGTTATTTGTACAAAAATATGTGATATATGTTTTGAATAACTTGGTAAATTTTCCCACACTTGGCTTTTATTTTCTTTTTTATCGTCCTCTATTCCATTTTAAATGAATTTTAACATTTTGGTTTGTTTCTCAATTTATGTCCTTTCTGAGGTAACAATAATTTCGGTGTTAAAACCTAGTTTTATCGTTCATAAATATGTATAAACATGATTTTGAGTTCATTTAATTGAAAATTTTTACTAGAATTGGGTAGTCAGTATATAAGACTAGGGCTGTTCTTTATTATCAGAGAGCACTAGATTCTAATACAACTACTGCTTTACTAGTATTTTTAATGGTAACCAAGTGTTTAAGATAAAAATTATAAAATCCGAAAGAATTTAACCCCTTCCCACACTTAAGATCTTGCAATGCCCTCATTTGCAAGAAATCAGTAACAATTTAAATTATTGAGGATGATTTGTGTGAAAATGATTAAATTTTACCAAAGTTTCCAAATATATTGGCGTTTGTTTGCTGAATGATAAATGGTGCACATCATTTGTTCATTCCGTCTTGTTGTTATTTCACATATATTTTGCATCTTGTCGTCAAAATTAGTTGCTTTTGCTGAACTTAATGCCAGTCTTTGAAAATGCGTTGTTTTACCCTGTTGTGTACATAAGATAAACTGCAAACATATATACATATTTTTGAAGTTTGGTATATTACCCCACATTCAAAAATTATTAAAATCTAAGAATAAAAGTTAGAAAATTATAACAACTATTACAATATTAACATAAGTATTAAACGTATCAATATTACAAATTACAAAATAAATGAAACTAAGTAGACTAGGGATGATACTGATACCAATAGGGGTTCCAAGCATAACCATAGGTGCTATAGAATGCTTCGGCAGGGTTATACGTAGGATACGGTGGTTGCATCTCTATAGACCAGGGAGGGAATATGGGTTTTGGTGTAGGAATATAGTTTCTACCTATATGTTGGCAATGAGCTATGATTTGGTTTTGATGAACTTGCCAATCTTCAAATGCTCTCTGTCTAGCATTTTCGTACTCATTTGCAGCTATAAACCTTTGCATTTCTTGCATCTCATTTCCCCCTCCTACATTACCTTGCTGTTGGTTTCTCTCAACCTGTGGATGTCTACCATGGTATTGTACTGCGGCGTTATTTCGCCTCTTCAAAACTTTCGCACCATGGTATACATTTAAACCTATAGTATCGCGGGGTTCTGGTTCTTCGACTAATAATTCCCCCCGACTTATATCCACACCGAGATATTCAGCAATCAAAGTAATAAAAATACCACCTCCTATTATGCTATGCGGTCTCATCCCCCTAACCATAGCTGATAAATAATAACCCACACAATACGGTATACTTACAGCGCTTTGTGGGTCTCGAATACACATATGGTAAAACAAATCCTGTTCATTTACCTTTTCCTTGTTCTTACCTCTTTGTGTAATCGAATTAGCTAAAAACCTATGAATCACTCTTAATTCAGCTTTATCTATATCCAAATAAGAGTAATTTCCCCCTTTGAATCGGTGATGGCTTGTCATTTGACTCCATACACCGTGTGTATCAAAATTTTCATCTATCTTTCTACCATTTAGTATCAATCCTCTACAATCGGCAGATGCTAACTCCTCAGGCGTATATATACGTAAAGCCTGAGCCATGTCTAGTAAAGACATGTGGCGCATCGAACCTCCTAACAAAAATCTAATAAAAGATCGATCGGTTAAACTAGCTACCCGATCATTTAATTCTATACTACACAACAATTCTTCACACCATACTTTATATACAGGTCTGCGCATGGTGAATAAACGTACCCAGTCATTAAAAGTAGAATTACCATACCTCTGTGCAAGTAATTCCCTAATTGGCCCGGCTAATTCTACAGCTTCTAAGGGTCCCCATTCTATGACCCTAGGTACCTCAACAACTTTAGAATGAAGAGTATGCAAACCCCTTTGGTATTTTGGATAATCTATCCAAAGTCTGTCAAATCTCAGGTTCGGGTGCAAATCTTCCAAGTGCATATCAGAAAATGTCATGACTGGGTGAGGTATATCTTGCTTGTAGTAGCTATCCACCTCCTGTTGTTCCGCATTCTCAGCAGGAGCATTGCGAGCTTGGGATGAAGATTCACCCCTTTCAGTCTGCAAAACACATCAAACACAATTTTTGTGCATCCAAATATGCATTAGTGTCAGCAAAATCATCAATCAAAATAATTATAATGACATGATCAATTTATATCAAACTTAAGCTCATTTTCACATTTTTATCAAATCTACACTTTTTCAAATAAGCATATACGAAAATGTTCGCCAAGTTCACAAGCATTCAACTCAAATAACATGTCAAAATAATCATTACTAGCAATTAAACAAGTTTCAAATGGCATTATCTCTCAAAAATCAAGTTCATGAATTTTTAGACTTGAAAAAGTCCACTTTAATTCTAAAAATCATGTTTAGGCTCAAAGTTTGGATCATTTGACTACCTAAACATGTTACACTACTTAATTTAGCAACAATTCATGACAAAAATCGGCCATAACCTGTTTATATCAAAAAGCCCCAAATTTGCTCAAGAACACAAACCCTAGATTACTCAAAATTTGAAGTTTAAGGCTTCTAATCATGTTAAATAGCATCAATCTAGGTTATACAAGCATAATACATAAACAATTTAAGCATAATTACACTAAAAAGCATCAAAATCAAATTGGGGAAAAATTGCTCAAGAACACTAATTTTCGGATTAAATGGTGTTTAGGTGTAGAAATTTACCGTTTTTCTTGAGTAATTCCTTGATAGCATCTTTCTCAACATGATTTTAGTAAAAGATTTGATGATTAACGGTTAAAAATTGTGATTTTGGGGTGTATTTTTCGGGTTTTTGTGCAGGTTTTTCGCAGTGTTTTTCTTGTTTTTGGGTTGGGACTGAGCTGTTCCAGCTCTTATATTTTTTTCTGTAATTCGTAACCTCCGCGAGTCGCGGTGAATTACCCTTCAAACTCCGCGAGTCGCGGAGTTTGGTTTTTTTTTTTTTATATATCTTATACTAATTAAAACAATTAAGTAATTAATTTTAAAATTTTGTTTCCCTTGTTATTTAGGACGAGGTCGTTTCGGATCGATGTCCTAGTCCGTCCTTCGACAAAATTTTAAAATTTGTCTTTTTGTAGCGATTGTTTTAAAAGCTAAGATTTTTGGGTTTTTTTAATTTTTTTGGCATACTTTAATTCAATAAGATTAAAAATAATGATAATAAAAGTTATCGTCCCTCCCTCGGGTAAAGCAATTTCGGTTTAAAGACCTAGTCTTCAACTTACGACGAATTTTAAAAATCATATTTTTAACTTAATGAGATAAAGTAAATTTTTGTTTTTAAATTCACACAATTTAAATATAAAATTCAAAATTAATATTAAAAATTCACACCAAACTTACAATTTAAAATGCATAAAATTAAAATTCATATTTTAATAAAAATAAAAAAAAAATTCACACCAAACTTAATTTAAAAATTCATATTATAAATTCACACCAAACTTATATTAATTTTTTAAATATTTACAATTTTAAATATATTGTTTTTACAAAGTTTACAATATTAATTTAAGATTTATATATTAATTTTAAAAACATGGTAAAAATAAAATTAAAAATCTTTTTGGCTTTTTATCCCACTTTAATCAATCAAATATTATCAAAAATATTCGCCCCTCTTTTCAGTAAAGTAATTTCGGTTCCAAGACCTAATTTAACTCATGACGAATTTTTGAAATATTTTGGGTTGATTGATTAAAGATATTTATACCTTAAGAATAAACGTTAAATTTCACAGTGATGTAATAAATTTTTGAATGATATCAATAATTTCGGTCGCCAAACCTAATTTTATTCAATACCAATTTAATACTTTATAGCGAACAAATTAGCGTTTATTATCAAAAGGTTAAAAATAAAAATAAAATAAAAACTGTACAAACATACCTGTGAAATAGATTTCTTAGTTATATGATCTATCCCATTCATAAGATAGTCAGTTTAATTGGTTTTCCATGGCTACATAGGCGTAACCTCTAGCATTCAGTGTTTTTTCTGCTAAACATACGAACGGTCCGTCTGTGCATAAAGTAACAAATTCGGTATTTGAATAGGTTTGATTATTTGAACATTTACCTCCATGTGACCATTTTCCGCATTTGTGACATCTTTCTAGGTGTCGTGCTCTTCTTTTCGCTGCGGATTTTGATTTTCCTTTACCAAATTTTAACTTATTATCTTCGCATCTGGATTCTTTTCTAACTCCGTCCATTCTTTCTCTGATTACTGATACTATTTCACTCGGTAGTGTGTCATTATTACGTTTAGTGATCAAAGCGTGTAGCATTAGACCATGGTTTAGTTCACAGGCAGTCTTCATTTCGTAAAAACCTAAAAAATAAAAATTCAGAATGGGGGGAGAAGACTAGTTCTTTAGGGTCTGCTAAGGGAAAGACCATTCGGGTTCCATTTTCGAGAACTACACGAAAACAGACAATCTAACTCTAACAGAAATACATAAACACCCTATACTTAGTTGAAATTGTGATTAACATTATTTTCAATTGAATCATCAACAACTTGTATATCTTTGACTTTTACTTCAATCCATTTGTTGATTTCCTCCGTAACTTTCACAAATTCAACTAACACTGCCTTTTCTTTTGACGATAAATTGGATATTAATCGGTTATATAGCTTAAAGTTTTCTTTAATTTTAGCATCGTGAATCCGTTTATAAAGTTTCTTCGTTGAACTGTTAAAAATGGGTTCATCTAATTTCGTATCATCAACGGCATTCTTTGTGATTGGATCATCATTAAGTGTTTCTTCATCTTCCCCACCCTTATGCGTTTTTATTGGTCTAACAGTTTTGGTTTGTGGATATCTAAACTTTCGGTTCACAAAGGTGATCGATGTATCACCATCCCTAAGTGTCATTCTACCTTCTCTTACATCAATGAATGCCTCGGTGGTTGCTAAAAATGGGCGACCTAGAATTAGAGGAACATCAAGGTTTTCCTCCATATTAATCACTATGAAGTTTGCAACAAAGGCCAAACTTCCCATGTTAACAAGTAAATTATTTGCTATTCCAACCGGGTGTTTAATGGTTTGGTCAAATGATTGAACACCTATTTTGGTTGGTTTTAATTTACCCATGCCTAATCTTTTGTATAAGGAAAGAGGCATAATATTTGCACTTGCTCCTAAATCTGCGAGTCCATTATATACAGCACCATCATTAAGTAAGCAAGAAATGATAAATTCACCCGGGTCTCCTGCTTTAGTAAGTCGAGTTAGTTTGTAAACTTTTTTCGGGTGTTCTTTCCTTGATTCTTTCATTTCTATTTGAATTTCTTGTTCACATTTTTCTTCGTTTCTTGGAATGGGAGGTTTGTATAGGAATTCTTCTTCATCACTCAAATTTGAATCCTCTCTATATTCCAATTTTGATTTTTCATATGTTGTTGATAACATATTTATGTTTTCATTTTGAAGGTTTCCTTGGGTGGTGAAATTATGATTAACTTCATTGTCAACTTCCATCGGACCATGTATGTAATGTTTAACTCTGTGACCATTAACTTTAAATTCAATCCCATTTGAATTTATTAATTCTATCGTTCCGTATGGGAAAACTCTTTTGACTATGAATGGTCCAGACCATCTTGATTTCAATTTTCCAGGAAATAGCTTGAATCGTGAATTGAAAAGAAGAACTCTGTCTCCTTCTTTAAATTCTTTTGAACTTCTGATTCTTTTATCATGCCATTTCTTCGTTCTTTCTTTATAGATTAACGAATTATCGTATGCTTCATGTGTTAATTCTTCTAATTCGTTTAGTTGACTTAATCGTAAACGTCCAGCTTCATGTAAATCAAGATTACATGCCTTCAAAGCCCAAAATGCTTTGTGTTCAATTTCTACTGGAAGATGACATGCTTTTCCATAAATAAGTCTAAAAGGTGTGGTTCCAATTGGAGTTTTGTAGGCTGTTCTAAAAGCCCAGAGTGCATCCTCCAATTTAATGGACCATTCCTTCGGATTTGATCCTACGGTTTTCTCTAGAATACGTTTTAAAGCTCGGTTTGTATTTTCAACTTGTCCACTTGTTTGTGGATGATATGCGGTGGAGATTTTATGAGTTACTCCATATCTTTTAAGAACTTTCTCAAGTTGATTATTACAGAAATGAGTACCCCGATCACTTATTAAAGCTTTCGGTGTTCCAAACCTTGCGAAAAGACGTTTTAAAAAGTTGACTACAACTCGTGCATCGTTAGTTGGGAGAGCTTGTGCTTCCGCCCATTTAGATACATAATCAATGGCTACGAGTATATATAGATTATTATGAGATTTTGGAAATGGACCCATAAAGTCAATACCCCAAATGTCAAATACTTCACATACTTGGATGACATTTTGTGGCATTTCATCACGTTGACTTATTTTTCCGGCCCTTTGACAAGCATCACAGGATTTGCAAAGAAGGTGTGCGTCTTTGTAAATTGTAGGCCAATAGAATCCAGCATCATAAACTTTTCTTGCTGTTAGTTGAGGCCCATAATGCCCTCCTGTTGGTCCTGTGTGACAATGGTTTAATATTTTACTAGCTTCATCTCCAAATACACATCGGCGTATTATTCCATCGGGACAACTTTTAAACAGATGTGGATCTTCCCAAAAATAGTGTTTTATATCACTGAAGAATTTCTTTCGTCTTTGGTACGATAATCCTTTTTCAAGGAATCCACAAACTAAGTAGTTTGCATAGTCTGCAAACCATGGGATTTCATTATAATCTATCTTCAATAGATATTCATCAGGAAAGTTGTCTTGTATGACCGATTCATTTAGAACTTCTAATTCGGGATTTTCAAGACGAGAAAGATGATCAGCGGCGAGATTTTCTGCTTCTCTTTTATCTCGGATTTCAATATCAAACTCTTGTAAGAGTAAGATCCAACGGATTAATCTTGGTTTAGCATCTTGTTTTGAAAATAGGTATCTAAGAGCAGAATGGTCGGTATAGACCACCGTTTTTGCTAGAACGAGATATGAACGAAATTTGTCAAAAGCAAAGACAATAGCAAGGAGTTCTTTTTCAGTAGTTTTATAGTTCATTTGTGCTCCTTGTAATGTCTTACTAGCATAATATATAGGTTGAAATCGTTTTTCAATCCTTTGTCCTAAAACGGCTCCCATTGCAAAATCACTTGCATCGCACATTAGTTCAAATGGTAGATTCCAATTTGGTGTTATCATGATCGGCGCATTAGTGAGTTTCTCTTTAAGAATATTAAAAGATTTGATACACTCATCTGAAAAGATGAATGGAGCATCCTTTTCTAAGAGTTTATTCATAGGAGTGGCAATTTTAGAAAAATCTTTTATGAAACGTCGGTAAAAACCGGCATGCCCTAGAAAACTCCTAACTCCTTTAACATTGGTGGGATGTGGAAGTTTAGCAATTACATCTACTTTAGCTCTATCCACTTCAATTCCTTCTTTTGAAATTTTATGTCCAAGAACGATGCCTTCTTTAACCATGAAATGGCATTTCTCCCAATTAAGAACTAGATTTGATTGTTCGCATCTAATAAGCATTCGTTCCAGATTAACTAGACATGATTCAAATGTATCACCGAAGACTGAAAAGTCATCCATGAAAACTTCCATGCATTCTTCTATCATGTCATGAAAAATCGCCATCATACACCTTTGAAAGGTTGCAGGGGCGTTGCAAAGTCCAAATGGCATGCGTTTGTAAGCAAAAGTACCATAAGGGCACGTGAATGTGGTTTTCTCTTGATCTTCGGGTGCTATTGGAATTTGAAAATATCCGGAAAATCCATCTAGAAAACAATAGTAACTATTTCCGGCTAATCTTTCCAACATTTGATCTATGAAAGGTAAGGGAAAGTGATCTTTTCTGGTGGCGTCATTTAATTTTCTATAATCAATACACACAAGCCATCCTATTACAGTCCTAGTAGGAATAAGCTCATTTTTCTCATTTGTAATGACAGTCATGCCACCCTTCTTAGGCACGCATTGAACTGGGCTTACCCATGGACTATCAGAAATTGGATAAATTAGACCTGCATCTAGCAGTTTAATAATCTCTTTCTTAACTACATCTTGCATATTAGGATTTAGTCTTCGTTGGCGTTGCACATACGTTTTATGACCTTCTTCCATAAGGATTTTATGTGTGCTATACGAAGGACTTATTCCTTTAATATCATGAATCTTCCATGCAATGGCTGGTTTATGAGCTTTCAACATAGAAATGAGTTGTGATTTCTCATTTTCAGTAAGAGAAGACGATATTATTACAGGTAATTCAGATTCACCATGTAAATAAGCGTATTCCAAATGGTTTGGAAGTGGCTTTAACTCTAATTTCGAAGGTTCTTCTATCGATGATTTGTATCGATATCTGTCTTCTTCTTTTAGCATTTGAATTTCTTCTGTTGTTGGTTCATATCCATTAGCTATAAGTGTAGCTAACATTTCAGCTTCATCAATTGGTTCATTACCTTCTCTTAAAGAACATTCTCCTGTTCCTTGTAATTCTGGAAATTCTTCTAATAATTCTGCATGTGCATCTATAGTTTGAATATAATAACATGTATCATCTGCAGATTGTGGTTGTTGCATTGCTCTATCAACTGAAAAGGTAACACTCTCGTCCTCTATACTTAGGGTCAATTTCTTACCGAACACGTCTATCATTGCTTTAGCCGTGTTTAAGAATGGTCTTCCTAATATGAGAGGAACTTGAGAATCTTCTTCCATGTCCAAAACAACAAAATCTACTGGAAATACTAAAGTACCAACTTTAACTAGCATGTTCTCCATTATCCCTCTAGGATATTTTATTGATCTATCGGCTAGTTGTATGCTTATTCTGGTTGGTTTTAATTCTCCAAGGTCTAGTTTAGCGTATAGTGAATACGGCATTAGATTTATACTAGCACCTAAGTCTGCCAATGCTTCTATTGAACTAAGACTACCCAGAAAACATGGAATTGTGAAACTTCCTGGATTAGATAGTTTTTCTGGTATCTTATTCAACAGCACTGCTGAACAATTAGCATTCATAGTAACAGCCGAGAGTTCTTCCATTTTCTTTCTATTTGAAATTAGATCTTTCAAGAATTTAGCATATCTAGGCATTCCTGAAATTACATCAATGAAAGGAAGATTTACATTTACCTGTTTAAACATATCCAAGAATTTGGATTGCTCGGCTTCAAGTTTCTCTTTCTTCATTTTACTCGGGTAAGGAAGTGGTGGTTGGTATGGTTTAACATAAGGTTTAGCCTTAACTGTGTTATCTTCATTAACCTTTTCAACTACCGGTTCTTTTTCCTTATCTTGATCAGGTTGTGGTTCTTGTGGAGTAGGAATAGCTTCATCAGAAGTTACAGGTATTTCAGGTGGTTTAAGTGTTGTACCACTTCTTGTGGTAATGGCTTTAGCTGTTTCATTCCGGGGGTTAGCATTTGTATCACTAGGTAGACTTTCCGGTTTTCTTTCACCTATTAACCTTGCTAGGTTACTTACTTCTTGTTCCAGATTTTGAATAGAAGCTTGTTGATTTCTAAATGCTTGAGCATTTTGTTCATTGGTTTGTTTCTGAGATGTGAAAAATTGCGTTTGAGTTTCAACTAGCTTCGTCATCATATCTTCTAAATTCGGCTTTTTATCATCGGTTTGTTGTGGTGGTTTGTTTTGAAAATTAGGTCTTTGCTGATTGTAAGTATTATTGGATACTTGTTGATTGCTAGGACCTTGTTGGTTGTTGTATGGAATATTTCAGTTATAGTTCTGGTTTTGATTGTAAATAGGTCTTGGCGGTTGATAATTATTCTGATAATTATTTCCAGGCCTTTGGTTTATGTATGAAATATTCTCTCTTTGTTCCATTGTTAATTCAATACTGAGACAATCTTTTGTCAAATGTGGTCCTCCACACTGCTCACAACTAATTCGTATTGAGTGAATATCTTTAGTCATCTTTTCCATTCGTCTCTCGACAGCATCTATCTTTGCAGAAATGGAATCTAAGTCATGGCTAGAATCGGCTCTAGCTGCTTTAGATGATCTAACGATATCTTTTTCTTGGTGCCACTCATGTGAGTGGGAAGCAGTGTTATCAATAATTTTGTAAGCATCAGTTTCGGTTTTCTTCATAATAGAACCACCAGCTGCTATATCTATGTCTTTCCTTGTAGTGATGTCGCATCCTTGGTAGAATATTTGTACTATTTGACAGGTGTCTAAACCATGTTGCGGACATCCTCTTAATAACTTTCCATATCTTGTCCACGCCTCATATAGAGTTTCATTTGGCTTCTGTGTAAACGTAACAATTTCTGCTTGAAGTCTTACGGCTTTAGATGCAGGAAAGAATTGTTTAAGAAATTTGTCAACTAAAACATCCCATGTATCAATCGCCCCTTCAGGTAACGATTCCAACCAATCTTTGGCTTCTCCCTTTAAAGTCCAGGGAAATAACATGAGATATATCTGTTCATCCTCAACTTCTCGGATTTTAAATAGTGTGCAGATCCTATTAAAGGTACGTAGATGTTCATTTGGATCTTCCTTCGGCGCACCACTAAATTGACATTGATTAGTCACCATATGTAGAATTTGTCCTTTGATTTCATAATCTGGCGCATTAATGTCTGGATGAGTAATTGCGTGACCTTGGCCAGTGCGTTTAGCTCTCATTCGGTCTTCCATACTTAAAGGTTCCAGATTCTCCATAATTGAATTTGCTGAATCGGAATCACTAGAGGATTCTGATTTTATGGTTCGTTCCTCAACAATCTCTGTTTGAATGATTGGTGGTTCCGGAGGAAAATTTAATGGTTCAGGATCTACGAATTGTTCCTGAATATTCTCCGAATTCTCAATTGTGAGGTCGGGTTCAAAAAATGGATTATCGGAAATTTGAACTGAAGTTCTTGGTCGACTGGATGACGATTCTAAAGAGAAATCAATGGCAGTAATATTTGCTAAATGTCTTGATCTAGTTACAGGTGGTGAACGTACAAAAGGTGGTGAACGTCTTGCTCGGTGCATTCACTGAATATCCTATTAGTTTTTAAAAGGAAAGAAAAATTATAATAAGTTATCCAATCAATAGACTTTTCTGATTTTGCCCACGTTTCGAATAGCCAAAAGATGCAGCAGAGGGGCAGGATTCGTTTGGTCTCAATATAATTGAGGACTGTTTGGCTCCAATAACCCGGTCCACGTACAAATCCAACTATTACTACGAACCAGAAAATTTTGATGTCTATCAATTTAACCACTTAAAATAATTTTTCGTAATTTTAAGAAAATTTAGATAAGAAGTAGAATAAAAATCTATGTCCTAAAACTAGAATAGCGAGAAATAAGAAAGAAAAAGAGTTCGTCGGAAAAAGGTCGAAAAAGAAAAATGGTTAAAACATAAAAGGTGACGGAAAAATAAAAGAAACTTATAAAACTTAAAAACACTTGACTAACCTAACCTTATTACTACAACTAACTTAAAATTATAATCGCAAATTGAGATTACTAATTGGAATGATAATTGATACATAGGTAAAAGTCGTCTAAAATATTAAAGCTTACAGGAAAAACTAAATCCCAAATGGAAATAACTTAAAAAGAAACTAAAACTTAAAAAGGCGTCGCAAAATTCTAAAGCACCTATATCTTAGTCTAAAGAAAAAGCACTTAAGAGATTTTACGGCAAAACCTAAAAATCTAGAAGTAAAAATAACTATGGCAAAAACTAAGTTTAAAACTAAATATGAGCTAAAATTACAAATATTACGCTAAAACGATTGAAAAGGGACAAAATATAAAAATACACTAAAAGTTGTAAAAAGTACAATTTTTATAAAAATATTATTTTTATATTATTTATTTATTAAAACTATTAATTTTACAATTTAATTAAACTAATTCAACTAAAATATAAATTAAATAAAAAAAATAACTTAAAATAAAACTTAATTATAATAATAATAATAATTAGGGTTAATAATAATAATAATAATAATTAATTACCCGTAATAAATGCAGTTTAGGGTTTCTGTCGGTGTCAGAATAGCTCCGCGAGTTGCGGTAGTCGAGACAGAAAACTCCGCGAGTCGCGGGGTTCAAAATTCAACTCAGGTACAGTTTTAATTTTGACGCGTTTTTTTTTTATATATTTTCTTTTTTTATTTTTTTCTGTTTTAAAATCTAAATATTTGTATATAAAAAAAACTTATATTTAAAAACTAAAATAAAAATAGAATTACTTTATAATTTTATAAATAAAAATCTTAAAGCTAGATTTATAAAATAGCTTATATTTTTTTTTCGGTTTTTTATATTTATAAAATATATTTATAAAATAAATTAAATAAAACTTATATTTTTACAAACTAAAGAAACTTTATAAAACTTAAATATTTATCAAACTCCTAAAAATATTTATATTTTTGTTTTTCTTTTTATATTTTTGAATATTTAAAACGTATTTTTTTTAAAAATGAATTTTAATAAAAGTAAACTAAAAATCTTTTTTTTATTAGCGTTGCGCTTCCGGCTTTTAAGAGTTCCCCGGCAGCGGCGCCAAAAATACTTGATGTTTTAGCAGAGTAGTATATAAAATAGCTTATATTTTATCAGGAAATACTATTAAATACGATACAATTTTATACAAGATATTTATTTATTTATTGAATGGATATACTTAAACCTTGCTACAACACTTATAGGCAGTGTACCTAATCGTACAGTAGTATAGTTTTTAGTAAGTCCGGTTCGTTCCACATGGAATCTTTTTAAACAAAGCTTAACGCTATATTAGTTTACTTTTATAAAAATACAAATATATATATAAGTAATATTATTATTATAAAGGGGGATTTTTACCGTTTAATGACCGGTTTGTCGATTTTAAAACTTTAGTCGCAGTTAAAACCAAATGTAAAATAATAAATAAATGCAAGATTTAATTTAAAGCGTAAAGTAAATAACGATAATGAAATTGTGAATAATAAAAGTGCGATAAAATAAACTTGCGATAATTAAAAAGTACGATAATTAAAAGTGCAATTAAATACAATAAAAATAAAAATACGATAATTAGAAGTGCAATTAAATATAAAATAAAGGAAATTAAATATGAAATAAAAGAATTATGCTTATTTAAACTTCCGTAATCATGATGTTTGACGTGCTGATTTTAGTTTTATGCCCATGGGTTAATTGTCCTTTATCCTGGATTATTTAATATGTCCATACGGATTTGTCCATAATAGTCCATCAGTCATAAATATAAAGAGCGAAAGCCTTCGTCAAATTATTCTTATTCCCGAAGTCAAATATTCCAACTAATTGGGGATTCGAATTGTAACAAGATTTTAATACTTTGTTTAATGAATACACCAGGTTATCGACTGCGTGTAAACCAAGGTTTTACTACTTTGTTAACAATTACACCAATTACCCTTGAATGTAATTCACCCCTGTTTCAACAAGTCTATTAACTATTAATCCAGTTCCGTGTCCGGTAAAATGAATAATTATTGGTATTTATAGATATCCCGCCCACCGTACCCAGTCAAGCGTATGTGGTTATATATAAATACGTCGAATTATAAGTTTGTATATTAAATTAACAAGGTATTGTTTAGTTAATATAAAACCCATTAATAGCCCATAGTCTAATTTCCACAAGTGTCGTTCTTTTGTCCAAACCCCAATTATGGTACAAAGCCCAATTACCCAATTTTAGTAATTAGCCCAACATCATGATTACTTCAGATTAAATAAGCATAATAATAACTTAGCTACGAGACATTAAATTAAAAAGGTTGAACATAACTTACAATGATTAAAAATAGCGTAGCGTTACACGAACAGAATTTCGACTTACACCCTTACAACATTTGCTAACATACCCTTATTATTAGGATTTAAAATTAAAATTAAAATATAAATTATATATATATTTTTACGTATATATTGAAAGAGAGATAGATTAAGAGTGTGAAAAATGATCAGAATTCGGTTGGCTTTATAGGGACTTTCAGAATTTGGGCCTCCGCGACTCGCGGCCCTTTTGGCCTTCAAACTCCGCGAGTCGCGGAGTTTGCTTTTACAGCTCACACAAGTTTGGCTCTTTGTTTACCGACGGATTTAAATATTTATATAATATATAAATAATTATAAGAATTATTTAAATATTATATTATATTTATGTGCATAGTTGACTTGTAATTTTTAGTCCGTTGCGTCGAGCGTTGAGAGTTGACTCATGTCCCGGTTCCGGATTTTCGAACGTCCTTGCGTACAATTTAATATCTTGTACTTTGCGTTTTGAATCTTGTACTCTTGTAATTTCGAGACGTTTCTTATCAATAATTGGAACCTCTTTGATTGTATTTTGTACTTTTGAGCTTTTTGGTCGTTTGCGTCTTCAATTCGTTGAATCTGTCTTTTGTCTTCACCTTTTATTATTTAAACGAATATCACTTTTAAATAGAACAATTGCAACTAAAAGCTTGTCTTTCTTGAGGAATAATGCTATGAAATATATGTTCGTTTTTAGCATTATCAACAGGTCAAACACTTAGCTACATAAGTAGCCACATCAGCTTTCAAATTAGGCCACAAATATAGCTCCTTAAGATCATGATACATCTTTCCTGAACTAGGATGAATAGAGTACCTAGACTTATGAGCTTCATCTAAAACAAGTTGTCGCAGATCACCATACTTCGGAACCCAAAGACGTCCCGCAAAATATCAAGTACCATCTGCTCGTACCTCAAACTTCTTGGCCATGCCTCTGACATTCTCGTTCACAAAATTCTCCTTCTTTAAGGCTTCTTGTTGTGCCTCAAGAATCTGCCTTGCGAGGTTAGTTCGAATTGTCATATTCAAAGCTCTAAATCTGCGAGGTTCACCCCTTTCTTTATGACTTAACGCATCGGCCACAACATTGACTTTTCCCGGATGATATAAAAGTTCACAATCATAATCATTCAACGTCTCAACCCATCTTCGTTGCCTCATATTCAACTATTTTTGGTCAAGGATATGTTGAAGACTTTTGTGATCCGTGTACACTGTACTCTTGACCCCATAAAGATAATGTCTCCAAATCTTAAGCGCAAACACAACAGCTCCCAACTCTAAATCATAGGTTGTATAATTCTGTTCGTGGATCTTCAACTGACGCAACGCGTACGCAATATCCTTCGTTGCATCAAAACACAACCAAAGCCCTGACGCGAAGCATCACAATAAACAACAAAATCGTCATTACCCTCAGGCAGTGACAATATCGGAGCGGTAGTCAACTTCTTCTTCAAAGTTTGAAAAGAAGTCTCTTGTTCATCCTTCCACTCATACTTCTTCCCCTTGTGCGTTAAAGCAGTCAGAGGTTTCGCAATACGAGAGAAATCTTGAATGAACCTTCGATAGTAACCTGCCAACCCTAGAAATTGACGAATCTGAGTAGGAGTCTTCGGAATTTCCCACTTCTCAATTGCCTCTATCTTAGCAGGATCAACTTGTATTCCCTATTTACTAACAATATGTCCAAGGAATTGAACTTCTCTTAACCAGAAAGCACACTTAGAGAGCTTAGTGTACAATTCTTCTTTCCTCAACAGATCAAGCACCAACTTCAGATGTTCTTCGTGCTCTTCATCACTCTTAGAATAAATAAGGATGTCGTCGATGAATACAATAACGAATTTGTCCAGATAGGGTCTGCACACACGGTTCATGAGGTCCATGAACACAGTAGGTGCATTTGTCAATCTGAACGGCATAACAAGGAATTCGTAGTGACCATAATGGGTGCGAAAAGCAGTTTTCAGAACATCAGATTCTTTAACACGCAGTTGATGATAACCGGAACGAAGATCGATTTTAGAATAAACAGACGAACCTTGAAGCTGATCGAACAGATCATCAATCCTTGGAAGAGGGTAATGGTTTTTAACAGTAAGCTTGTTCAATTCACAATAATCAATGCACAAACGAAACGAACCATCTTTCTTCTTAACAAACAGAACAGGAGCTTCCCAAGGGGACGAACTGGGACGAATAAAACCTTTGTCTAACAACTCACGGAGTTGACTCGACAATTCTTGATGTTCAGAAGGCGCAAGTCGATAAAGAGCACATGCTACAGGAGCAGCACCGGGAACAAGATCGATTTGAAATTCTACCGCGCGTTGCGGCGGAAGGCCAGGTAAATCTTCGGGAAATACCTCTGCAAAATCTCTAAGAATATGAACATCGCCAACGCTCTTCTCTTCTCTATTAGAATCAACAACATGGGCTAGAATAGCATGAAAGCCTTTGCGAAGATGTTTATGAACTTTCAAACAGCTAATAAGGTTCAACTCTCTGCATTTCTTATCCCCAAAAACCATCAGCGGCTCTCCAACCACATTAGTAATACGAATAGCTTTCTCATAACACACAATCTTAGCATGATTCGCAGACAACCAATCCATACCAATAACAATGTCGAAACTGCCTAGGTCAATCGGTATCAAATCTACCTCAAAATCTCTACCAGCCAAATTAATGTTACATTTATGATACACAGTCTTAGCAGTAAGCACTTTACCATTAGATATCTCTACAACATAAGTATTGTCTAGAGGAGTTAACGGAGTTTTGATTTTTGGACTTAATTTATTCGACACAAAACTCAAATCAGCCCCTGAATCAAATAGTACATAAACTGATAAATCATTGACCGAGAACGCACCCGTAACAAGTTTAGGATCTTCCTCAGCATCCCTGGCATTAATGTTGAATGCTCTTCCACGTGCATTCTCAGTAGTCTTCTTGTTAGGGCAGGCATCACGGAAATGCCCCGGCTTACCACATTCATAACAAACCCTCTGATTACCACCATTTCTCGGCTTCCCATTACCATTACCATTACCACCATTATTACCAGCATTATTACTACCACCTGCAGCAGGAGTAGGAGAACTCGGCATAAGCACCGTATAATCTTTAGCAATGTGTCCCTGCTTGGAACACCTCTTACAAGTAACCGTACAGTAACCATCATGAGCCTTATAACATCGAGGACACACATGCTGATTACGGTTATTCGAACCAGAAGTATCTTGTTTCTTCTGCTGACCTTGGTTTTGGTTGCGGTTGTTATCCCACTACCTTTTCCCATTATCAGCCTTCTTAACAACTTCCTCACTTGCATCAGTCACAACTGCCTTACTTCTCCTCAAAATCTTATCATTAAGTTTATGAGCCATAGACATAGTAGCCTCAATAGTCTGGGGCTCACTAGACTCAACCCCATGCTTAATTTTTTCAGATAATCCATCAATATAAGCTTCAATCTTAAGATTCTCATCAGCGTAAACATTTGGACACAACAAAGTCAACTCGAAGAACCTTTGCTCATAGGCATCTAATTCGGTGCCCTTCATTTTCAAGTTCTTAAGCTCGGCTTCTAATTTCTTAAGTTCACCCCTAGGATGATAACGGGTGATCATTCTCTCTTTAAAGTTGTTCCAAGTTAAACCATACGCCACATCATTACCCAAACTACTAACCAAGTTGTTCCACCAAGTTAATGCACTATCCTTAAGAGTGCAGCTCGCAAAACTAACCTTGTCCTCATCACGGACTCGGCTAACCCTGAAAATAGACTCAATCTTCTCAAACCAACGAGCAAGTCCAATGGGTCCTTCAGTGCCACTAAATTCTTGTGGACGACTTGCCATGAACGTTTTGTGGGAGCATCCCACCTGGTTGTTGTTATTAGCATTAGCATTAGCATTAGCTGTCATAGCAGCTGCTATTCCTTCGGAGATAAGTCGTTGCATACGGGCTTCGTTGGACTCGCGGGGAGGCATGATCTTTAAAACAGAATAACACAGCCGTTAGTACTAAGAATAATACTAGTATTATAAAGGAATAGATTGAACATGAAAAGATTAACCATTAAAATAATAGTCAATAAACACTATGAGTAATAACATGACAGTTATGATAGTTATAGAAATAGCCACCACATGCATACATACTTTATGATAGAAATCATACAACATACATAGCAACTAACATACTTGAACTATATTACGCATAATATAACATGCCAAGAGTCACAACATCAGAAATAAAACATGATAATGATAATAGATGTCATAAAGAAATAACCATCCATACATAATGAAAAATATCACATAACAAAATCCTAAATAAAATCCTCGGCAAAACGCCGTACATAACCCAAAAATGTATGTATAAAAGGATATTAAGTCTTATGAAATAACTAATCAATCATGAATCATCATATCACATCTGCTTGGAGCGAGTGTGATAAGCTGGGCCCGTATGAGGTTCGACAGGAGTCTCATACTTCCTCAACTTTCCCTTCACTTCCTCCAACTCTGCCTTCAGACCACAAACAATGTTCTCAAGAGCCTCGAACCTAGCGTCTACCTCACGGTTACGCTTCCTATTCTCGAACTCAACATTATGCTTGAAACCGATAAACGAATCCATCCTAGCTCTAATCTCGTTCATCACCTCGTTATGCGGCAAGGCATGCATACAGTCGCTAAGAGCATCAATACGAGTCTCATTCGTATATGCCCTAGTCATGTGAGCGATGGTGGCCATTTAAAAGTCAACTGGGTCATCGATTAACGGCTGACGTGCATGGTGTCTATCCTCAGACGTCGGAGCAGGAGCAGGCACAGAATTGTTGCTCGAAGTCGACATCTGCAAACAGTAAAACCACATACCACATACAACATAGAAATAAATTCTTATGTTACTTCTCATACGAAATGAAATGCATAATAATGCTATAACGAGAAAGGTCGGGCTGTAGATTAGACTCTAATGCACCCTAAAAACCATGGGTTGACCACATTAAGACCGCCTAGTTCCCTACAACCAGAGCTCTGATACCAACTGTGATGACCCCGTCAAAACACTTAACGGCCCCGTCACTTGGTCCCACAGCTTGATCGGACTTAAATGAATTAAACAAACAACATTGCATTCTTTTATTCCAAAAAGCTTCCCAAAAAGGAAATTTAACAAAATATGTAGTTTAACAAACCCAACATATTAAATATCCAAATTTGACACAAAACATTGTCAACAAAACACCCACACGTTTAATTATTCAAAAAGAGAATGCAAGTTTAATGTTTCATAATTGTTTTACAAAAATCTGCCCAAATGTATGCAGACACTTCTAACACAGCGGAAGCAACCAAATAACTCAAGTACTTGTGAAAACATGCGAGTAAACTGTCAACAAAAATGTTGAGTGAATTATTGGTTTAAATAATTGAATAAATTTTAGACCACAAGATTTAAAATATTAGAAAACATTAAACATTATTCCATTATCAATGAGCCACATGGTAACCACTTAATCCTTTATTTACCCTTGCCAAACACAATAATAATATACACTGAACAAGTGTATCTACAACAAAATACGAAGTACTAAACATTCCGATTATAAATTGCTAGCGCGACTAGCTCGAAATGGGGTTGTCAAACCCGATAGATCTATCCGTAGGATTCGCGTTCACCAGTAGAAACCAGTGATTACAGTTACCAGACTAGGGAATATTTTTGTTCAACTCATAACGAATAATTTAAATTTAATTGCCACTTGTGTCTAAACGTAAAATAAAATGCATGTAATCACATCCCAAAAATATACTTTGAAAAGTATGTAAAAACGGGACTATAACTCACCTTAATAGCAAACGAAGTAACCACACAATTAAGCGAATAGCAAACGAAGTAAAGTGATCAGGAATGATCACAACGCCGACATATAAATAAAGCAGGTTGATATAAATAACTAACTTAGGTCAAGTCTTAGTATGATAGCTATTGTACATGTTGCAAGTAGACATAGAAAAACACTCAACATTCATCGGTTTGATCGGAACAGCGTACGGACACACACTTTCTATTTTTAGAAAGTTTCTATTGTTAGCAGGTTTCTATTTTTGAAAAGTTTCTATTTTAGGAAAGTTTCTATTTTTGGAAAGTTCCTATTTTTAGAAAGTTTCTATTTTTGGAAAGTTTCCAAATTTAAAAAGTTGCTATTTTTGGAAAGTGTATAAGTTAGGAAAGTTTCCTTAATTAGAAACTCAACAAAAGTCATCAACTGAAAGTCAAAGTCAACCGAAAGTCAACTCAAAAGTCAACCTTGGTTAAACATAGTCAACGTTAATTTTAAATGTATAAATTATAATCGTAATATAGGTTATAACGTTAGTTAAGGTCATATATGTATAATTATGTCATAACATAAGTTTAATTAAATTAAATTAAATTATTAAAGTTAACATAAGTTTAAATGATATAATTAATATAACATAAGTAATTAATTAATTAATTAAATATTAATCATAATATAAGTATTATTAATTAATAATAAATTTTAAATCATATCATAAGTATTATTAATTAATAATGAATTATTAATCATATCATAAGTTTCTAACTATAATCATTAAATCATAAGTATTTAATAATTAAATTATAATTAAATAATAATTAAGCCTTATAATAATTAAATAATTAACTAATCCTTATTATAAGTCTTATTATAATAATCTCATAATATAAGTTTAATACTTACCATAAGTATTTTTTCATTAATAATAAAAGTATTATTAATCATAAGTTTAATTAAATGTTTAATTAAATCATAATTAATTAATAAATGATATAATAAATATATATCATAAGTCTTAAATTAAATTATTTAATTTTTATATCATAAGTAATTTATTAATAATGAAATTCATTATTTATATCATAAGTCACAATTAATAACCATAAGTTTTAATTAAAAGTTCATCGGGTCATAACTTGAGCTCCGGGAATCAGTTTTCGGCGAGCCTTATATATATCTTTTACTAACCAACCCACCCGAAACCTTAGTGTGCTCAAGAATATCCCAAGAACAGTCACCAAGTCGTGACTTACAGCCCTTAATCAGTTTGGATCGTTAATCCGCTCAAAAACATGTTTTAGTCATAACCGGTGATCCGTGGCTCGGATTTCGATGACCCGAACATGAAAGTTCATTCCATCATCAATCCTAACACACTTGTACACCCTAAAGACTCTAAAAATGGTCACAAAGTTAGACCACATCTGGTTCAATTCGTTTTTATATATTAATCTCAATAAAACACCATTTTAATCATAACTTATGTTCCAGAAATCGAAATAACATGAATCCGGTGTCTAAAATTAATGTCTTAATGAGAGGAACTTATCTAGACACTTTAATTTCACTTTTATATCAGTTATATTTCCAGAAAACAATAATCAAACCGCTGTCCCAAAACAATCAAACTGAAAACATATATAATCGAGCATTTCTACGCATACAATCAACAATACAACAACATATAATCATCATCCTATCAAAATACAGAAAATTAAATAAAAATTGAAAAGCTAGGGTTAGCGTTTATACCCTAATCGAGAATCAAAAGATGTTATCGCGTAGAGATCGAAGAGAGGAACGCGTTTATGTATAAGATTGATTGATCCAAGCACGCAATTAATGTAGATGATGATGTTTGGTGGTGCTAGGCGATGGCCAAAAATGGGAGGGATGAGAGGAGAGAGCAAACTAGTTTTTAGGTTTAGAAATGTAAGTGATAAAATGAATTATGAATGAAAAATGGAAAATCAAGAGGGGTATACCCCCTCCCCATTGCTTTGGTCGATTGGTGGGGTGTGGGGTGGGCCCCACTAGTCCAAAATGTTATTTGTTAAATAACTTGTGGCCCGAACACCCGATCGAAACCCGAAACGCGAAAACACGGCTACGCGATTGAAAATTCGGAGAGATAACAAATACGCTACGAAAAATATATATAAATACTATATATAATCATATGACATTAAAATATCATATTTAGAATAATTAGGACCTGAAAATCCCAAAAGCTCGACCGTTGGTTTGAAAACCGAAAAGATTCGCCGGATAGAAATCCGCGATTCGTATAAACGTACAATTTAAAATATGAATACAAATATTCATTTAATACATAACAATTAATATATTATTACTAAAATAATAATATAGGTCATAGAAATAAAGCTGCACGAATAACAGTTAACGGTCGTTAAATAATTAACGACAAAAGATAACGGAAAAAGTAGGGTCGTTACAAAAGGGTTAGTACTACTGATTTTTTTTACCGGTAATAATGAGTTGTTTCATGTTGTAGAGCATCATAGAACGTGAGGTTGTCACTGAACTAAAAGACCACAATGTTGCACAATTATGAAATGATGATCATGCTCATACACTGTTTACATTATTTTACATGATACATTAGATTTCAAAGAAACATTAATCATGAATACGAGTTCATGAAGTTTTTTGTTTTGCTGACAACTTCCATTTGTTGACAGATGGTAGAAGGGTGTTGTTAACTTAGTTGTGAAAAACACCAGAATGTTAAGTTTGTGATTCCTTTCAAGCGTGAAACAATAAAAAGCTTATGAAGCGGCGAAAGAGCATGTTAATAGACTGAGTGTGAAGAAGTTCAACATGCTCTCTTGTGTCTGTTGAATCTTTATAAAACTTATGAAGACGGATATTTTTCGAGTGAAATATACTGATGTAGTTGATATTGACTTTTTCTTGGTTGTGGTCAAGCGATGATTAAGTTGTCTTTGCAATTTGGAGTTCTATCTAAGGCAACAACTCAGATGCATCATGTAAGTTACAAGCAAATATATTTTTATCTTATGATTCTTGGGATCATGGCTTTTAAAATTAAAGGTTAAAAGCATTGTTTGTTGTTTTTGGTACTATTTGAGTTTGTTCAGGTTAGAGGAAAAACTGACTTATAAAGTAGATGCTGTAATATTCAAGGCGATGATCAGACTGTTGGCACGTTGACTCCTTCACCCGCCCCATCCATTAGAAAAAAGATTAAATAAATCGTTTGGCAGTTGTCAACACATTAGGCTCGATAAAATATCACATGATACTGTGGGTATATAACTAACTTTCTAAAATTTTGATCTATAATTGGATTTGTAATTCGTCTATCTTTACATACAAAGGTCGGCCTCTATGTAGTCTACGCGACGATCATATCATATTTTCTCAATGACGATTGGTCCTACATCACGTTTAGGAGTTGCAGTAAAAAAGCAACATGTACATAAAAGAATAGACGACTTGGGTCTCAACATTGATGCACTTTTAGCACGTTAATATCAGTGCCCTGCTTGTGTCCCGAACCAAATGTCAATCTCAGGTAAATAATTTATATTTAGAGTAATGTGAATAAAATGATAGTATGGGTTGGATAAAAAGAACTAGTTTGTAAACTTTTTTATAGGGTTCACAGTTAAAAAATGTTTATCTTTCACGCTAATTAGGGCAAGTTATTATATAGTACTGCTATTAAAACAACTCAATACCCAAATTGTAAAGTCTAAATGTTGTGTAGTTATTTTATTATTATTATCTTGATCTTGATGTATAAAAATGCCAACACCACCAAATGGGATTGAAACAGAAGGGAAACATTACTTTTCGATATCGACACAAAATATGTTCCAATTAAGCCGATTGCTCGAGGTACGTATGGGATTTTGTTTGTTCATCTGTTAACCGTGTTAGGAATGAAAAATTAGCAATAAAGAAAATACGCAATGCCATTGATAATCGTATTGATGCTTTGAGAACCTTGCGTGAGCTTAAGCTTCTTCAGCATCTCAAACACGATAATTTTATTTGTTTGAAAGATGTGATGGTTCCCATTCCAGGAAGTTTTAAAGATGTTTATTTATGACCTTGATACTGATTTGCATCAGATTATTAAGCTGTTTCAAGCTCTTAGTAATGATCACTGCCAATATTTCCTATTCTAGGTATGTTGATTTAATCATATACGATAGACTAAATATAAGTCATGAATATACATATAGCCAAGGTTGCAAAATTCGCTATTTGAGGATTAATTGGCCGGGACTTTGAAAGGTTAATCGGCAATTCAGAAATTAATCGAATTGTACTTTATTATACAATAAAATAATAACTTTTAAAAATTTATGTCTGACATTCTAGATATGTAAATGGCTTAATGGGTGAAATTTTCCCTGTTCAGGTTATCCAAATTTGACATTTATTTTTACTCATGAAAACGATTCACAGCTTACTTATCGCTAATCAAGGAGCTTCTACGTCCAAAATTACCCCTTTTAAGGTATATATCTAACCTATCATCAGTACTTATTAATATTTGAGGTGTTACTTTATTTTTTAGTAACTAAACTAATATTCCAGATGGCATCGTTATATTTTTCAGTTTGCATCATCTATCACTGGTGATAAAATTGGTCCCGTTGATCTTTTTGTTGATGTGACTGAAAGCCCGCTATCACTCACCGTGCACAACTGCCTAAATAGATTGAAGTCCATTTAATCACCAATGGAAATCTATACCTATATAGCGTTTATTTAATTTTTTAGCAGATGTTTTATTTTACATTGAATTTTTGTTATGGTGTCACACTTAGATTTGGATTTGATTATTATTTCATATTATTTCTAATTTTCTATTAATTTTTTTTAAAGAATTCCGCGAATTTGCACGTCTTTAACTAGTAAACAATGATAGAAAGACTAAAATACCATCGTGCCTCGCATATGGGATGAGATAACGGAAAAATGAAACGAAAAGTCGACGGAGAGTTGACCAGCGCTTAATTATACAACAACAACGACAAGCCAAGCAAAAAAAAAAAAAGATTAAGAGTGAAATATGAATACAAGTTGAAGGACGACTAGCTTAATTTCATCAAAGTCCAAATACATCATCTCATTGTTTGAATCTAGACCAACAGCAGTTAGAATCTCACCATATGCAGGGTCTTTCATGAAAGATCCATCAACATCAATAATATCTCTACCTAGAGCTCTAAACCATTGTTTCAAAGGACCTAAACATATATACACCCTCTTGAACACCTTTGTTGGTGCATCTGGATCACCAGGTTCAGTTTCAACCCTAATAGTGGTGTCTTCATTGCAGCCCATCAACTCAACTAGATAATCTCTTAAATCCTTATGCTACATAGTCACCTGTTATAATAGCTTGTGCCTTCTTCAGACCCCTGTATGCCTTCATGTATGGTAGTTCCACCTCAAACTTGGATTCACACTGACTTTTCACAGCTTTGGTAGGTAATTTGGGGTTTGTTGAAAGTTGGTCAACAATTGTTGAAGAAATAAACTTTGAATTACACTGATTTATCACCCTTGACTGTTGACAGCAATGAATGTCAGTTCAAGTCTTGACTTGCTAAGTCTCACTTTTTCCAACTTTTGAACAATGTATCTTCCATTCACACTTATATGGCACCTTTAACTCTTGGGGTGTGGTTTGTGTTTTGTCTTCACTTTGAATCTTACCCACATGTGAACCACTTAAAGATTCCTTTTTTGACTTCACTTTTTTATGGTCCCCAGACTTAACTTTCTCACCTACCACATCTTTAATAATCCTAGCTACTGTTTTACTAACCAAACCTAAACAACAAGCTCTAACTCTAACCTTGTCATTATATAATATCTTTAAATTCCTCCTAGTTTCTATGGCATGCAAATTAATATATTTGATGATATCTTTTCTAGTTGCAAACTTTTGACCAACATAGAAATGTGTTTTGGTCAAAATGTGTTTTGGTTAAATCACAAATTGCATTTTGTTGCTTCCTTAATTCCTTAAGTTTTTTATGCCTAACACCATCACCTAATTCATCATCACTAGAAAACTCATCATTGTCAACTACATTTAAATCTTCATCATCAAAACTAGTTTCATTGGTGTTGTGACCATTACTACCTGTATTATCTTCAAGAGGGCATTTAAAACTTCTCATGTCAACCTCAACATCTTGAATTGGGAAATCTTCATCTACAATCCTCTCATCATCATCACTTGTGATGACCCGAAAAATTTCGACTTATTTTGAACCAAATCTTTATATAATTTCATAATTATGATACGATAAGCAAAGTCTGTTAAACTGAGTCTCAAAATTTTTGAACTGTTTACATGAATTCATTTGACCTTCGACTATTCTCGACGATTCACGAACAACTGTTTTAAATAAAAATGTATATATAAATATAAGTTTATATAAGAAATTGAAATGGTAAAATACAATTTAATCATCAGAGTTAAATATATAAAAATATATATACAAGATAAAAGTTGTTATGAATCTATATATATATATATATATATATATATATATATATATATATATATATATATATATTAAATATTCAATAAATATTATCATATAATATATGATATAATTAGTAAATATTACGTAATTAATAATATGTAAGGTTAATGTATTAAATGTAATTACATGTTAAAAATATAATTGTTATAATGAAATTATTACTACTTTCATTATTACTATTAATATTAATATCAATATTAGTATTATTAATATTATTATTATTGTTATAATAACTAAAAGGTTATGATTATAAATATGTTAAATATAAATATTATTATAAGAATGATTAAAACTATAATTTTAGTTATTATTAGGATTATTATTATTATTATTACTAAAAATTATCATTATTATTATCATTATTTTTATCACTCTTATCATATATATATATATATATATATATATATATATATATATATATATATATATATATATATATATATATATATATATATATATATATATATATATAAAATATTCAATAAATATTATCATATAATATATGATATAATTAGTAAATATTACGTAATTAATAATATGTAAGGTTAATATATTAAATGTAATTACAAGTTAAAAATATAGTTGTTATAATAAAATTATTACTATTAATATTAATATCAATATTAGTATTATTAACTAGTGAAATGACCCGTGTAATCACGGGGTTGTTTAAATGAAATAATTTAATAACATTTTCTAAGTATTAAGTGAATGTAAATGTTAAAGTCATTTATTTTAATGACCCGTATGACTAAGAAATTTGTCGTTGTAAAGTAACTTGTCGTTTTTTTACATTATCATAAAGCCAAAAATATTTTAAACTTACTTTTGGAGAACTGGACAAATCTAATATATCATTTGTGGAGCATGTTTTTGATCATTATCCACTCCAATGTCCAGAATGCCCATATCTGCAAAGTGTGACACTGTGACACATGATAAATTTCTCTAAAGTTAAGTAGTATAATATTTTTCACATGATATCTAGATAAATGTAAGCTATGAAAACTAAAGAAATGTCATTTGAAACAAAAGAA
This sequence comes from Rutidosis leptorrhynchoides, assembly GCF_046630445.1. NCBI lineage: Eukaryota > Viridiplantae > Streptophyta > Magnoliopsida > Asterales > Asteraceae > Rutidosis > Rutidosis leptorrhynchoides. The sequence goes on from NC_092334.1 coordinate 304,546,187, forward strand.
CATACACACATTTATATCTGTTGGGACGTATCAAAACTTAAAGACCTATCTTTTTAACTTGATTATATATCGACAACATTATAAAAATAAATCTTATAAACAGCACAAGTTGCTTCAGTTGTTTAGTTCAGAACAAACTCACATAAACAAAAGCATTAACATATAACAGTTTAAGCCAACTTAGAGTTAACATTCACGGCTCTTATTTCCAACTTAAAATTAAGTTGTTAAAAGTATCTTTTTCCCTATTTTCACTACTTCATCCTTCAAGAATTATCATCTACATTCACATTGTATATTATAAACATTAACTAATTAATGATTCAACACCATAAAGTTATACTAAAAGAAAGAAGCATCAGCATTCATCAAGGAAAATACAAATCAAACTTTGAACTAAAAGTCAACTGCGTATTAAATCGAAACTTACCAAAGCATATGAGGTTCCACTAATGAAGCTTCGCAGGCAAGTAAGCATGTCACTACCTATTAGCAACATTATTATGATAGGCAATTGCAAAAAAAAAAAAATAATATATATATATATATATATATATATATATATATATATATATATATATATATATATATATATATATATATATATAAGCAACAAAATAACATTGTAGTAGGCCAAGACACGATTGCCGTATAAAGTAGTTTAGTAAGAAGTTACTGCACATATTGCAAAAATATTATGAACTAAAAGAATAAATGGGTCAAAATTACCATCCGGAATAAAAATAGATAGTACACAAAAATTATTGACTTAGATGATATCACCTATAAAGGAAAGATATTGTAAATAAAAAAAATAATTATTTCACAAAACAAACTTGTAACTATATAGACACTTAATTGGGGTAGTACCTTCTAAATTGATATATTGTTTAAGAATCTTGAAAACATGGCTATACAAAATATAAAGAAAAGTTAGCATGACAAAAATAATAACTCATCATAAAACTAAAAAGGAAAAAAAAAAAAGCAAAATCGAAGCGTTACATATCATTTACGTGAATGCAAGAAACTATTATAACCAACATTCGTGTTGACATGTTTTTAAAGAAAGTCCATATAATTCATCCCAATATAGATGGCCGCCAGATAGTATTAAAATGTTCTCTACATTCATTATCATAGCTTTCAATCTTAAATAGTATGGAACCATGTAACTAAATAAATTATTATTAAGCATATAATATTAACAATCAAGTGATAAACAATATATGAATATCTCAAACAACCATATTCAAGAATGCATGTCAATGTAGCTATTTGACGGTGTAACCCTCTCATTGACATAGTCATGTCCATATCTAGAAAAATGCCAAACTAATGGTTAAACTTAGCCAAATTTACTTATTATACCATACTTTAGAATGAACACATGATAATAGAAGTAATACCAATTAAAGATGTATGACTTGAGCTCACTTTCAGTGGCTTCATCAGCCATCCAGTATAATATAAGCTATTAAGACATCTTGTTTCTTTACTTTAATGTCCCAATGCTCAAACAAATAGTAAATTCAGGTATGTGATTTCATCGAATACCTTGTATGCGTTCATGAACTACATTGATTTAGCAAAAATTTAATCCATTCAATTCATATACTAAAAGAAATTCGTAAAGAGAAATACAAGATTAAACAAACAAATCAAGAACCCATATACGTTTAAATTCGAGCTTTAAACCTCAAAACTATAACTAAGTTAATTTACCTGATAGGGATTGATTCGTGAAGCTACCAAGAAATACAGATGAAATCATATAGTCGTAAAATAGAATACAATAAATATTTTTTTTAGAAATTAGGGTAAATATATGAAACAAACAACAATCTTACAGTTATATGATGAGCAGAATCAACGAAAGGGTGAAACGGATTAACATACGATGAAGACAAATTAGGGTTATGTTAAAGGAGAACGGAGAACCTTGTTCATCTAATCTAATAAATACATACGAAGTATATATCTAATATCTAATCTAATAAATCTTAATTTTTCTAATTGAATTAAGTTGTTTAATGACATCATCCAGATGTCCTCTAATTTTTCTTTTTTATTTTTTGATTTTTTAACAAAGGAAATAACTTATTTATGATGTCATCATTTTAGGATTTTAAAAGAAGCTATAGATATTATTATTATTATTATTATTATTGTTATAATAACTAAAAGGTTATGATTATAAAGATGTTAAATATAAATATTATTATAAGAATGATTAAAATATAATTTTAGTTATTATTATTATTATTATTATTATTATTATTATTATTATTACTAAAAATTATCATTATTATTATCATTATTTTTATCACTCTTTACATTATACTTACTAAAATTAAGAATTATTTTGATATTATTATTTTCAATATTATTATTATTAATATTATTATTAATATATTTATTAATTATTAATTAAAATTGAATTAAAAAGCTAGATCAATTATATAGATATCACAATCAATTTAAAACAAAATATAAAGACTGAATTATCCAATTCTGTTAGCCATCATGATCGACATCAACTTTTTTATATTTTTTTATTTTTATTTTTGTTCTTGTCTGTTTGATGGAATCAACCCGTCGACCACCATTCGCTATAAATCAAACGAACTTCTCTGTGTTTTTGACAAAAATCATTCAATACATTATTACCATTATCAATTATAAAACCTGTTAGCTTTTATCTGATTGAATTAAACAAAAATTTTAAGAAAATAGCTCGACGTCCCCTGTTCTGGACTCATTTTACCAAAACCTCGAATCCGAATCAATTTTCAAAATCTATAAATGTAGTGTTGTTAGGAATCACGTAATCAAACTATCTGTAAAGTTTCAAAACCCAATTCCTAATATCGAGTTCGAATTTTTGAGTCAAACGTTTAAATCAAAAAGTCAAACAAATTGTTCATCAAGAAATACGGATTCGTTGTGATGTTTCAAGTTCAATTAACGATTCCACTAGTTTCTAGGAGTGATTTGAAAAATATTTCATGAAGGATTCGAGGTCTCAAAACATTCCAATTTCAAAATCAAATAATAAGTTTATATTCTTTTTTCGCGAACAACAACAGGTCTCTTTTTTTATTTTTTATTTTTTCGTTTTCTGTTAATGCAAACAACTATCAACGATTATTTCTATGCTTATTGAAAAAAATCTAAATATGTTTAAATAATTGATTCGTTGTTGGATTGTACTCTGGTCGTTTGAAAATTTGGAAGAAGAAAATGATTTAGAAAAAGTGGTTAAATAAAATTTAGAATGGATATAATCAGGAAATACGAAATGGTGTAATGGTTTGATGCTGTTTTGGGTTAGCGAGAGGTCTCGGGTTCGAGCCCGGCTTGTTGCATATATATTTTTAAAGCTTGTTTTGAGGTAGTTTTCATTATCAAAATTATTATTATTATTATTATTATTATTATTATTATTATTATTATTATTATTATTATTATTATTATTATTATTACTACTAATATTATTATTATTATTAATGATCATTTATTATTATTATTATTATGATTATGATGATTATTATTATTATTATGAAAATAATATAATTTATTGTTATTTTCATTAATATTAGTATTAGTATCATTTTATAATTTTTAGTATTATTATTATTATTATTATTATTATTATTATTATTATTATTATTATTATTATTATTATTATTATTATTATTAATAATATAAATATTCTTATTAATATTATCTTTATTAATATTAAAATGATTATTAGTATTGTTATTATTAAACTTATTATCATTATTATCATCAGTATTAAAATGATTAATAAAAATTTTGTTATTTTTATTACTAACATTAGTATTAGAATTAACATTATTATTATTATTATTATTATTATTATTATTATTATTATTATTATTATTATTATTATTATTATTATTATTATTATTACTATTATTACTATCATTATTATTATTATTATCCTTAACTTAGTATTATTACAATTATTAATTTTTGCAAACAGAAGATAATTATATAAAAATATATTTATTACATAAGTATACTAATGTTACATAATATTATGTTTTAATTAATATAATATTATTTATATTGATATAACGTTAACTAAATTATATATCAAATAAGTATTATAATATATTATAAGTATTAATAAATTATATATAAGGATATTAATCTTAATACATAACAAAATTATTCGATTACGGTTATATGTTTTAATATATATAATTGATATAGGTTCGTGAATCCGAGGCCAACACTGCATTGTTCAATTCCGTCGTATGAATATTTTTACTACAAAATATTGTGTCGTGAGTTTCATTTGCTCCCTTTTTAAATGGTTTTGCAATATATATTTTTGGGCTGAGAATACATGCGCTGTTTTATAAATATTTGACGAAATAGACACAAGTACTCAAAACTACATTCTATGGTTGGATTATTAGACCGAATATCGCCCCTTTTATCTTGGTAACCTAAGAATTAGGGAAATGACCCCTAATTGACGCGAATCCTAAAGATAGAGCTATGGGCTTTGACACCCCCCAGTCAACTTCTTCTTCAAAGTTTGAAAAGTAGTCTCTTGTTCATCCTTCCACTCATACTTCTTCCCCTAGTGCGTTAAAGCAGTCAGAGGTTTCGCAATACGAGAGAAATCTTGAATGAAGCTTCGATAGTAACCTGCCAACCCTAGAAATTGACGAATCTGAGTAGGAGTCTTCGGAATTTCCCACTTCTCAATTGCCTCTATCTTAGCAGGATCAACTTGTATTCCCTATTTACTAACAATATGTCCAAGGAATTGAACTTCTCTTAACCAGAAAGCACACTTAGAGAGCTTAGTGTACAATTCTTCTTTCCTCAACAGATCAAGTACCAACTTCAGATGTTCTTCGTGCTCTTCATCACTCTTAGAATAAATAAGGATGTCGTCGATGAATACAATAACGAATTTTTCCAGATAGGGTCTGCACACACGGTTCATGAGGTCCATGAACACAGTAGGTGCATTTGTCAATCTGAACGGCATAACAAGGAATTCGTAGTGACCATAATGGGTGCGAAAAGCAGTTTTCAGAACATCAGATTCTTTAACACGCAGTTGATGATAACCGGAACGAAGATCGATTTTAGAATAAACAGACGAACCTTGAAGCTGATCGAACAGATCATCAATCCTTGGAAGAGGGTAATGGTTTTTAACAGTAAGCTTGTTCAATTCACAATAATCAATGCACAAACGAAACGAACCATCTTTCTTCTTAACAAACAGAACAGGAGCTTCCCAAGGGGACGAACTGGGACGAATAAAACCTTTGTCTAACAACTCACGGAGTTGACTCGACAATTCTTGATGTTCAGAAGGCGCAAGTCGATAAAGAGCACATGCTACAGGAGCAGCACCGGGAACAAGATCGATTTGAAATTCTACCTCGCGTTGCGGCGGAAGGCCAGGTAAATCTTCGGGAAATACCTCTGCAAAATCTCTAAGAATATGAACATCGCCAACGCTCTTCTCTTCTCTATTAGAATCAACAACATGGGCTAGAATAGCATGAAAGCCTTTGCGAAGATGTTTATGAACTTTCAAACAGCTAATAAGGTTCAACTCTCTGCATTTCTTATCCCCAAAAACCATCAGCGGCTCTCCAACCACATTAGTAATACGAATAGCTTTCTCATAACACACAATCTTAGCATGATTCGCAGACAACCAATCCATACCAATAACAATGTCGAAACTGCCTAGGTCAATCGGTATCAAATCTACCTCAAAATCTCTACCAGCCAAATTAATGTTACATTTATGATACACAGTCTTAGCAGTAAGCACTTTACCATTAGATATCTCTACAACATAAGTATTGTCTAGAGGAGTTAACGGAGTTTTGATTTTTGGACTTAATTTATTCGACACAAAACTCAAATCAGCCCCTGAATCAAATAGTACATAAACTGATAAATCATTGACCGAGAACGCACCCGTAACAAGTTTAGGATCTTCCTCAGCATCCCTGGCATTAATGTTGAATGCTCTTCCACGTGCATTCTCAGTAGTCTTCTTGTTAGGGCAGGCATCACGGAAATGCCCCGGCTTACCACATTCATAACAAACCCTCTGATTACCACCATTTCTCAGCTTCCCATTACCATTACCATTACCACCATTATTACCAGCATTATTACTACCACCTGCAGCAGGAGTAGGAGAACTCGGCATAAGCACCGTATAATCTTTAGCAATGTGTCCCTGCTTGGAACACCTCTTACAAGTAACCGTACAGTAACCATCATGAGCCTTATAACATCGAGGACACACATGCTGATTACGGTTATTCGAACCAGAAGTATCTTGTTTCTTCTGCCGACCTTGGTTTTGGTTGCGGTTGTTATCCCACTACCTTTTCCCATTATCAGCCTTCTTAACAACTTCCTCACTTACATCAGTCACAACTGCCTTACTTCTCCTCAAAATCTTATCATTAAGTTTATGAGCCATAGACATAGTAGCCTCAATAGTCTGGGGCTCACTAGACTCAACCCCATGCTTAATTTTTTCAGATAATCCATCAATATAAGCTTCAATATTAAGATTCTCATCAGCGTAAACATTTGGACACAACAAAGTCAACTCGAAGAACCTTTGCTCATAGGCATCTAATTCGGTGCCCTTCATTTTCAAGTTCTTAAGCTCGGCTTCTAATTTCTTAAGTTCACCCCTAGGATGATAACGGGTGATCATTCTCTCTTTAAAGTTGTTCCAAGTTAAACCATACGCCACATCATTACCCAAACTACTAACCAAGTTGTTCCACCAAGTTAATGCACTATCCTTAAGAGTGCAGCTCGCAAAACTAACCTTGTCCTCATCACGGACTCGGTTAACCCTGAAAATAGACTCAATCTTCTCAAACTAACGAGCAAGTCCAATGGGTCCTTCAGTGTCACTAAATTCTTGTGGATGACTTGCCATGAACGTTTTGTGGGAGCATCCCACCTGGTTATTGTTATTAGCATTAGCTGCCATAGCAGCTGCTATTCCTTCGGAGATAAGTCGTTGCATACGGGCTTCGTTGGACTCGCGGGGAGGCATGATCTTTAAAACAGAATAACACAGCCGTTAGTACTAAGAATAATACTAGTATTATAAAGGAATAGATTGAACACGAAAAGATTAACCATTAAAATAATAGTCAATAAACACTATGAGTAATAACATGACAGTTATGATAGTTATAGAAATAGCCACCACATGCATACATACTTTATGATAGAAATCATACAACATACATTGCACCTAACATACTTGAACTATATTACGCATAATATAACATGCCAAGAGTCACAACATCAGAAATAAAACATGATAATGATAATAGATGTCATAAAGAAATAACCATCTATACATAATGAAAAATATCACATAACAAAATCCTAAATAAAATCCTCGGCAAAACGCCGTACATAACCCAAAAATGTATGTATAAAAGGACATTAAGTCTTATGAAATAACTAATCAATCATGAATCATCATATCACATCTGCTTGGAGCGAGTGTGATAAGCTGGGCCCGTATGAGGTTCGGCAGGAGTCTCATACTTCCTCAACTTTCCCTTCACTTCCTCCAACTCTGCCTTCAGACCACAAACAATGTTCTCAAGAGCCTCGAACCTAGCGTCCACCTCATGGTTACGCTTCCTATTCTCGAACTCAACATTATGCTTGAAACCGATAAACGAATCCATCCTAGCTCTAATCTCGTTCATCACCTCGTTATGCGGCAAGGCACGCATACAGTCGCTAAGAGCATCAATACGAGTCTCATTCGTATATGCCCTAGTCATGTGAGCGATGGTGGCCATTTAAAAGTCAACTGGGTCATCGATTAACGGCTGACGTGCATGGTGTCTATCCTCAGACGTCGGAGCAGGAGCAGGCACAGAATTGTTGCTCGAAGTCGACATCTGCAAACAGTAAAACCACATACCACATACAACATAGAAATAAATTCTTATGTTACTTCTCATACGAAATGAAATGCATAATAATGCTATAACGAGAAAGGTCGGGCTGTAGATTAGACTCTAATGCACCCTAAAAACCATGGGTTGACCACATTAAGACCGCCTAGTTCCCTACAACCAGAGCTCTGATACCAACTGTGATGGCCCCGTCAAAACACTTACCGGCCCCGTCACTTGGTCCCACAACTTGATCGGACTTAAATGAATTAAATAAACAACATTGCATTCTTTTATTCCAAAAAGCTTCCCAAAAAGGAAATTTAACAAAATATGTAGTTTAACAAACCGAACATAATAAATATCCAAAGTTGACACAAAACATTGTCAACAAAACACCCACAAGTTTAATTATTCAAAAAGAGAATGCAAGTTTAATGTTTCATAATTGTTTAAAAAAATCTGCCCAAATACATGCAGACTCTTCTAACACAGCGAAAGCAACCAAATAACTCAAGTACCTGTGAAAACATGCGAGTAAACTGTCAACAAGAATGTTGAGTGAATTATAGGTTTAAATAATTGAATAAACTTTAGACCACAAGATTTAAAATGTTAGAAAATATTAAACATTATTCCATTATCAATGAGCCACCTGGTAACCATTTAACCCTTTATTTACCCTTGCCAAACACAATAATAATATACACTGAATAAGTGTATCTACAACAAAATACGAAGTACTAAACATTCCGATTATAAATTGCTAGCGCGACTAGCTCGAAATGGGGTTGTCAAACCCGATAGATCTATCCGTAGGATTCGCGTTCACCAGTAGAAATCAGTGATTACAGTTACCAGACTAGGGAATATTTTTGTTCAACTCATAACGAATAATTTAAATTTAATTGCCACTTGTGTCTAAACGTAAAATAAAATGCATGTAATCACATCCCAAAAATATACTTTGAAAAGTATGTAAAAACGGGACTATAACTCACCTTAATAGCAAACGAAGTAACCACACAATTAAGCGAATAGCAAACGAAGTAAAGTGACCAGGAATGATCACAACGCCGACATATAAATAAAGCAGGTTGATATAAATAACTAACTTAGGTCAAGTCTTAGTATGATAGCTATTGTACATGTTGCAAGTAGACATAGAAAAACACTCAACATTCATCGGTTTGATCGGAACAGCGTACGGACACACACTTTCTATTTTTAGAAAGTTTCTATTGTTAGCAGGTTTCTATTTTTGAAAAGTTTCTATTTTAGGAAAGTTTCTATTTTTGGAAAGTTCCTATTTTTAGAAAGTTTCTATTTTTGGAAAGTTTCCAAATTTAAAAAGTTGCTATTTTTGGAAAGTGTATAAGTTAGGAAAGTTTCCTTAATTAGAAACTCAACAAAAGTCATCAACTGAAAGTCAAAGTCAACCGAAAGTCAACTCAAAAGTCAACCTTGGTTAAACATAGTCAACGTTAATTTTAAATGTATAAATTATAATCGTAATATAGGTTATAACGTTAGTTAAGGTCATATATGTATAATTATGTCATAACATAAGTTTAATTAAATTAAATTAAATTATTAAAGTTAACATAAGTTTAAATGATATAATTAATATAACATAAGTAATTAATTAATTAATTAAATATTAATCATAATATAAGTATTATTAATTAATAATAAATTTTAAATCATATCATAAGTATTATTAATTAATAATGAATTATTAATCATATCATAAGTTTCTAACTATAATCATTAAATCATAAGTATTTAATAATTAAATTATAATTAAATAATAATTAAGCCTTATAATAATTAAATAATTAACTAATCCTTATTATAAGTCTTATTATAATAATCTCATAATATAAGTTTAATACTTACCATAAGTATTTTTCATTAATAATAAAAGTATTATTAATCATAAGTTTAATTAAATGTTTAATTAAATCATAATTAATTAATAAATGATATAATAAATATATATCATAAGTCTTAAATTAAATTATTTAATTTTTATATCATAAGTAATTTATTAATAATGAAATTCATTATTTATATCATAAGTCACAATTAATAACCATAAGTTTTAATTAAAAGTTCATCGGGTCATAACTTGAGCTCCGGGAATCAGTTTTCGGCGAGCCTTATATATATCTTTTACTAACCAACCCACCCGAAACCTTAGTGTGCTCAAGAATATCCCAAGAACAGTCACCAAGTCGTGACTTACAGCCCTTAATCAGTTTGGATCGTTAATCCGCTCAAAAACGTGTTTTAGTCATAACCGGTGATCCGTGGCTCGGATTTCGATGACCCGAACATGAAAGTTCATTCCATCATCAATCCTAATACAATTGTACACCCTAAAGACTCTAAAAATGGTCACAAAGTTAGACCACATCTGGTTCAATTCGTTTTTATATATTAATCTCAATAAAACACCATTTTAATCATAACTTATGTTCCAGAAATCGAAATAACATGAATTCGGTGTCTAAAATTAATGTCTTAATGAGAGGAACTTATCTAGACACTTTAATTTCACTTTTATATCAGTTATATTTCCAGAAAACAATAATCAAACCGCTGTCCCAAAACAATCAAACTGAAAACATATATAATCGAGCATTTCTACGCATACAATCAACAATACAACAACATATAATCATCATACTATCAAAATACAGAAAATTAAATAAAAATTGAAAAGCTAGGGTTAGCGTTTATACCCTAATCGAGAATCAAAAGATGTTATCGCGTAGAGATCGAAGAGAGGAACGCGTTTATGTATAAGATTGATTGATCCAAGCACGCAATTAATGTAGATGATGATGTTTGGTGGTGCTAGGCGACGGCCAAAAATGGGAGGGATGAGAGGAGAGAGCAAACTAGTTTTTAGGTTTAGAAATGTAAGTGATAAAATGAATTATGAATGAAAAATGGAAAATCAAGAGGGGTATACCCCCTCCCCATTGCTTTGGTCGATTGGTGGGGTGTGGGGTGGGCCCCACTAGCCAAAAATGTTATTTGTTAAATAACTTGTGGCCCGAACACCCGATCGAAACCCGAAAGGCGAAAACACGGCTACGCGATTGAAAATTCGGAGAGATAACAAATACGCTACGAAAAATATATATAAATACTATATATAATCATATGACATTAAAATATCATATTTAGAATAATTAGGACCTGAAAATCCCAAAAGCTCGACCGTTGGTTTGAAAACCGAAAAGATTCGCCGGATAGAAATCCGCGATTCGTATAAACGTACAATTTAAAATATGAATACAAATATTCATTTAACACATAACAATTAATATATTATTACTAAAATAATAATATAGGTCATAGAAATAAAGCTGCACGAATAACAGTTAACGGTCGTTAAATAATTAACGACAAAAGATAACGGAAAAAGTAGGGTCGTTACAAAAGGGTTAGTACTACTGATTTTTTTTACCGGTAATAATGAGTTGTTTCATGTTGTAGAGCATCATAGAACGTGAGGTTGTCACTGAACTAAAAGACCACAATGTTGCACAATTATGAAATGATGATCATGCTCATACACTGTTTACATTATTTTACATGATACATTAGATTTCAAAGAAACATTAATCATGAATACGAGTTCATGAAGTTTTTTGTTTTGCTGACAACTTCCATTTATTGACAGATGGTAGAAGGGTGTTGTTAACTTAGTTGTGAAAAACACCAGAATGTTAAGTTTGTGATTCCTTTCAAGCGTGAAACAATAAAAAGCTTATGAAGCGGCGAAAGAGCATGTTAATAGACTGAGTGTGAAGAAGTTCAACATGCTCTCTTGTGTCTGTTGAATCTTTATAAAACTTATGAAGACGGATATTTTTCGAGTGAAATATACTGATGTAGTTGATATTGACTTTTTCTTGGTTGTGGTCAAGCGATGATTAAGTTGTCGTTGCAATTTGGAGTTCTATCTAAGGCAACAACTCAGATGCATCATGTAAGTTACAAGCAAATATATTTTTATCTTATGATTCTTGGGATCATGGCTTTTAAAATTAAAGGTTAAAAGCATTGTTTGTTGTTTTTGGTACTATTTGAGTTTGTTCAGGTTAGAGGAAAAACTGACTTATAAAGTAGATGCTGTAATATTCAAGGCGATGATCAGACTGTTGGCACGTTGACTCCTTCACCCGCCCCATCCATTAGAAACAAGATTAAATAAATCGTTTGGCAGTTGTCAACACATTAGGCTCGATAAAATATCACATGATACTGTGGGTATATAACTAACTTTCTAAAATTTTGATCTATAATTGGATTTGTAATTCGTCTATCTTTACATACAAAGGTCGGCCTCTATGTAGTCTACGCGACGATCATATCATATTTTCTCAATGACGATTGGTCCTACATCACGTTTAGGAGTTGCAGTAAAAAAGCAACATGTACATAAAAGAATAGACGACTTGGGTCTCAACATTGATGCACTTTTAGCACGTTAATATCAGTGCCCTGCTTGTGTCCCGAACCAAATGTCAATCTCAGGTAAATAATTTATATTTAGAGTAATGTGAATAAAATGATAGTATGGGTTGGATAAAAAGAACTAGTTTGTAAACTTTTTTATAGGGTTCACAGTTAAAAAATGTTTATCTTTCACGCTAATTAGGGCAAGTTATTATATAGTACTGCTGTTAAAACAACTCAATACCCAAATTGTAAAGTCTAAATGTTGTGTAGTTATTTTATTATTATTATCTTGATCTTGATGTATAAAAATGCCAACACCACCAAATGGGATTGAAACAGAAGGGAAACATTACTTTTCGATATCGACACAAAATATGTTCCAATTAAGCCGATTGCTCGAGGTACGTATGGGATTTTGTTTGTTCATCTGTTAACCGTGTTAGGAATGAAAAATTAGCAATAAAGAAAATACGCAATGCCATTGATAATCGTATTGATGCTTTGAGAACCTTGCGTGAGCTTAAGCTTCTTCAGCATCTCAAACACGATAATTTTATTTGTTTGAAAGATGTGATGGTTCCCATTCCAGGAAGTTTTAAAGATGTTTATTTATGACCTTGATACTGATTTGCATCAGATTATTAAGCTGTTTCAAGCTCTTAGTAATGATCACTGCCAATATTTCCTATTCTAGGTATGTTGATTTAATCATATACGATAGACTAAATATAAGTCATGAATATACATATAGCCAAGGTTGCAAAATTCGCTATTTGAGGATTAATTGGCCGGGACTTTGAAAGATCAATCGGCAATTCGGAAATTAATCGAATTGTACTTTATTATACAATAAAATAATAACTTTTAAAAATTTATGTCTGACATTCTAGATATGTAAATGGCTTAATGGGTGAAATTTTCCCTGTTCAGGTTATCCAAATTTGACATTTATTTTTACTCATGAAAACGATTCACAGCTTACTTATCGCTAATCAAGGAGCTTCTACGTCCAAAATTACCCCTTTTAAGGTATATATCTAACCTGTCATCAGTACTTATTAATATTTGAGGTGTTACTTTATTTTTTAGTAACTAAACTAATATTCCAGATGGCATCGTTATATTTTTCAGTTTGCATCATCTATCACTGGTGATAAAATTGGTCCCGTTGATCTTTTTGTTGATGTGACTGAAAGCCCGCTATCACTCACCGTGCACAACTGCCTAAATAGATTGAAGTCCATTTAATCACCAATGGAAATCTATACCTATATAGCGTTTATTTAATTTTTTAGCAGATGTTTTATTTTACATTGAATTTTTGTTATGGTGTCACACTTAGATTTGGATTTGATTATTATTTCATATTATTTCTAATTTTCTATTAATTTTTTTTAAAGAATTCCGCGAATTTGCACGTCTTTAACTAGTAAACAATGATAGAAAGACTAAAATACCATCGTGCCTCGCATATGGGATGAGATAACGGAAAAATGAAACGGAAAGTCGACGGAGAGTTGACCAGCGCTTAATTATACAACAACAACGACAAGCCAAGCAAAAAAAAAAAGATTAAGAGTGAAATATGAATACAAGTTGAAGGACGACTAGCTTAATTTCATCAAAGTCCAAATAAATCATCTCATTGTTTGAATCTAGACCAACAGCAGTTAGAATCTCACCATATGCAGGGTCATTCATGAAAGATCCATCAACATCAATAATATCTCTACCTAGAGCTCTAAACCATTGTTTCAAAGGACCTAAACATATATACACCCTCTTGAACACCTTTGTTGGTGCATCTGGATCACCAGGTTCAGTTTCAACCCTAATAGTGGTGTCTTCATTGCAGCCCATCAACTCAACTAGATAATCTCTTAAATCCTTATGCTACATAGTCACCTGTTATAATAGCTTGTGCCTTCTTCAGACCCCTGTATGCCTTCATGTATGGTAGTTCCACCTCAAACTTGGATTCACACTGACTTTTCACAGCTTTGGTAGGTAATTTGGGGTTTGTTGAAAGTTGGTCAACAATTGTTGAAGAAATAAACTTTGAATTACACTGATTTATCACCCTTGACTGTTGACAGCAATGAATGTCAGTTCAAGTCTTGACTTGCCAAGTCTCACTTTTTCCAACTTTTGAACAATGTATCTTCCATTCACACTTATATGGCACCTTTAACTCTTGGGGTGTGGTTTGTGTTTTGTCTTCACTTTGAATCTTACCCACATGTGAACCACTTAAAGATTCCTTTTTTGACTTCACTTTTTTATGGTCCCCAGACTTAACTTTCTCACCTACCACATCTTTAATAATCCTAGCTACTGTTTTACTAACCAAACCTAAACAACAAGCTCTAACTCTACCTTGTCATTATATAATATCTTTAAATTCCTCCTAGTTTCTATGGCATGCAAATTAATATATTTGATGATATCTTTTCTAGTTGCAAACTTTTGACCAACATAGAAATGTGTTTTGGTCAAAATGTGTTTTGGTTAAATCACAAATTGCATTTTGTTGCTTCCTTAATTCCTTAAGTTTTTTATGCCTAACACCATCACCTAATTCATCATCACTAGAAAACTCATCATTGTCAACTACATTTAAATCTTCATCATCAAAACTAGTTTCATTGGTGTTGTGACCATTACTACCTGTATTATCTTCAAGAGGGCATTTAAAACTTCTCATGTCAACCTCAACATCTTGAATTGGGAAATCTTCATCTACAATCCTCTCATCATCATCACTTGTGATGACCCGAAAAATTTCGACTTATTTTGAACCAAATCTTTATATAATTTCATAATTATGATACGATAAGCAAAGTCTGTTAAACTGAGTCTCAAAATTTTTGAACTGTTTACATGAATTCATTTGACCTTCGAGTATTCCCGACGATTCACGAACAACTGTTTTAAATAAAAATGTATATATAAATATAAGTTTATATAATAAATTGAAATGGTAAAATACAATTTAATCATCAGAGTTAAATATATAAAAATATATATACAAGATAAAAGTTGTTATGAATCTATATATATATATATATATATATATATATATATATATATATATATATATATATATATATATATATATATATATATATATATATATATATATTAAATATTCAATAAATATTATCATATAATATATGATATAATTAGTAAATATTACGTAATTAATAATATGTAAGGTTAATGTATTAAATGTAATTACATGTTAAAAATATAGTTGTTATAATGAAATTATTACTACTTTCATTATTACTATTAATATTAATATCAATATTAGTATTATTAATATTATTATTATTGTTATAATAACTAAAAGGTTATGATTATAAATATGTTAAATATAAATATTATTATAAGAATGATTAAAACTATAATTTTAGTTATTATTAGGATTATTATTATTATTATTACTAAAAATTATCATTATTATTATCATTATTTTTATCACTCTTATCATATATATATATATATATATATATATATATATATATATATATATATAATATATATATATATATATATATAATATTTAATAAATATTATCATATAATATATGATATAATTAGTAAATATTACGTAATTAATAATATGTAAGGTTAATATATTAAATGTAATTACAAGTTAAAAATATAGTTGTTATAATAAAATTATTACTATTAATATTAATATCAATATTAGTATTATTAACTAGTGAAATGACCCGTGTAATCACGGGGTTGTTTAAATGAAATAATTTAATAACATTTTCTAAGTATTAAGTGAATGTAAATGTTAAAGTCATTTATTTTAATGACCCGTATGACTAAGAAATTTGTCGTTGTAAAGTAACTTGTCGTTTTTTTTACATTATCATAAAGCCAAAAATATTTTAAACTTACTTTTGGAGAACTGGACAAATCTAATATATCATTTGTGGAGCATGTTTTTGATCATTATCCACTCCAATGTCCAGAATGCCCATATCTGCAAAGTGTGACACTGTGACACATGATAAATTTCTCTAAAGTTAAGTAGTATAATATTTTTCACATGATATCTAGATAAATGTAAGCTATGAAAACTAAAGAAATGTCATTTGAAACAAAAGAACATACACACATTTATATCTGTTGGGACGTATCAAAACTTAAAGACCTATCTTTTTAACTTGATTATATATCGACAACATTATAAAAATAAATCTTATAAACAGCACAAGTTGCTTCAGTTGTTTAGTTCAGAACAAACTCACATAAACAAAAGCATTAACATATAACAGTTTAAGCCAACTTAGAGTTAACATTCACGGCTCTTATTTCCAACTTAAAATTAAGTTGTTAAAAGTATCTTTTTCCCTATTTTCACTACTTCATCCTTCAAGAATTATCATCTACATTCACATTGTATATTATAAACATTAACTAATTAATGATTCAACACCATAAAGTTATACTAAAAGAAAGAAGCATCAGCATTCATCAAGGAAAATACAAATCAAACTTTGAACTAAAAGTCAACTGCGTATTAAATCGAAACTTACCAAAGCATATGAGGTTCCAGTAATGAAGCTTCGCAGGCAAGTAAGCATGTCACTACCTATTAGTAACATTATTATGATAGGCAATTGCAAAAAAAATAATAATATATATATATATATATATATATATATATATATATATATATATATATATATATATATATATATATATATATATATATATATATATATATATATATATATATATATATATATATATATATATATATATATATATATATATATATATATAAGCAACAAAATAACATTGTAGTAGGCCAAGACACGATTGCCGTATAAAGTAGTTTAGTAAGAAGTTACTGCACATATTGCAAAAATATTATGAACTAAAAGAATAAATGGGTCAAAATTACCATCCGGAATAAAAATAGATAGTACACAAAAATTATTGACTTAGATGATATCACCTATAAAGGAAAGATATTGTAAATAAAAAAAATAATTATTTCACAAAACAAACTTGTAACTATATAGACACTTAATTGGGGTAGTACCTTCTAAATTGATATATTGTTTAAGAATCTTGAAAACATGGCTATACAAAATATAAAGAAAAGTTAGCATGACAAAAATAATAACTCATCATAAAACTAAAAAGGAAAAAAAAAGCAAAATCGAAGCGTTACATATCATTTACGTGAATGCAAGAAACTATTATAACCAACATTCGTGTTGACATGTTTTTAAAGAAAGTCCATATAATTCATCCCAATATAGATGGCCGCCAGATAGTATTAAAATGTTCTCTACATTCATTATCATAGCTTTCAATCTTAAATAGTATGGAACCATGTAACTAAATAAATTATTATTAAGCATATAATATTAACAATCAAGTGATAAACAATATATGAATATCTCAAACAACCATATTCAAGAATGCATGTCAATGTAGCTATTTGACGGTGTAACCCTCTCATTGACATAGTCATGTCCATATCTAGAAAAATGCCAAACTAATGGTTAAACTTAACCAAATTTACTTATTATACCATACTTTAGAATGAACACATGATAATAGAAGTAATACCAATTAAAGATGTATGACTTGAGCTCACTTTCAGTGGCTTCATCAGCCATCCAGTATAATATAAGCTATTAAGACATCTTGTTTCTTTACTTTAATGTCCCAATGCTCAAACAAATAGTAAATTCAGGTATGTGATTTCATCGAATACCTTGTATGCGTTCATGAACTACATTGATTTAGCAAAAATTTAATCCATTCAATTCATATACTAAAAGAAATTCGTAAAGAGAAATACAAGATTAAACAAACAAATCAAGAACCCATATACGTTTAAATTCGAGCTTTAAACCTCAAAACTATAACTAAGTTAATTTACCTGATAGGGATTGATTCGTGAAGCTACCAAGAAATACAGATGAAATCATATAGTCGTAAAATAGAATACAATAAATATTTTTTTTTTAGAAATTAGGGTAAATATATGAAACAAACAACAATCTTACAGTTATATGATGAGCAGAATCAACGAAAGGGTGAAACGGATTAACATACGATGAAGACAAATTAGGGTTATGTTAAAGGAGAACGGAGAACCTCGTTCATCTAATCTAATAAATACATACGAAGTATATATCTAATATCTAATCTAATAAATCTTAATTTTTCTAATTGAATTAAGTTGTTTAATGACATCATCCAGATGTCCTCTAATTTTTCTTTTTTATTTTTTGATTTTTTAACAAAGGAAATAACTTATTTATGATGTCATCATTTTAGGATTTTAAAAGAAGCTATAGATATTATTATTATTATTATTGTTATAATAACTAAAAGGTTATGATTATAAAGATGTTAAATATAAATATTATTATAAGAATGATTAAAATATAATTTTAGTTATTATTATTATTATTATTATTATTATTATTACTAAAAATTATCATTATTATTATCATTATTTTTATCACTCTTTACATTATACTTACTAAAATTAAGAATTATTTTGATATTATTATTTTCAATATTATTATTATTAATATTATTATTAATATATTTATTAATTATTAATTAAAATTGAATTAAAAAGCTAGATCAATTATATAGATATCACAATCAATTTAAAACAAAATATAAAGACTGAATTATCCAATTCTGTTAGCCATCATGATCGACATCAACTTTTTTATATTTTTTTATTTTTATTTTTGTTCTTGTCTGTTTGATGGAATCAACCCGTCGACCACCATTCGCTATAAATCAAACGAACTTCTCTGTGTTTTTGACAAAAATCATTCAATACATTATTACCATTATCAATTATAAACCCTGTTAGCTTTTATCTGATTGAATTAAACAAAAATTTTAAGAAAATAGCTCGACGTCCCCTGTTCTGGACTCATTTTACCAAAACCTCGAATCTGAATCAATTTTCAAAATCTATAAATGTAGTGTTGTTAGGAATCACGTAATCAAACTATCTGTAAAGTTTCAAAACCCAATTCCTAATATCGAGTTCGAATTTTTGAGTCAAACGTTTAAATCAAAAAGTCAAACAAATTGTTCATCAAGAAATACGGATTCGTTGTGATGTTTCAAGTTCAATTAACGATTCCACTAGTTTCTAGGAGTGATTTGAAAAATATTTCATGAAGGATTCGAGGTCTCAAAACATTCCAATTTCAAAATCAAATAATAAGTTTATATTCTTTTTTCGCGAACAACAACAGGTCTCTTTTTTTATTTTTTATTTTTTCGTTTTCTGTTAATGCAAACAACTATCAACGATTATTTCTATGCTTATTGAAAAAAATCTAAATATGTTTAAATAATTGATTCGTTGTTGGATTGTACTCTGGTCGTTTGAAAATTTGGAAGAAGAAAATGATTTAGAAAAAGTGGTTAAATAAAATTTAGAATGGATATAATCAGGAAATACGAAATGGTGTAATGGTTTGATGCTGTTTTGGGTTAGCGAGAGGTCTCGGGTTCGAGCCCGGCTTGTTACATATATATTTTTAAAGCTTGTTTTGAGGTAGTTTTCATTATGAAAATTATTATTATTATTATTATTATTATTATTATTATTATTATTATTATTATTATTATTATTATTATTATTATTATTATTATTATTATTATTATTATTATTAATATAAATATTATTATTATTATTATTATTATTATTACTACTAATATTATTATTATTATTAATGATCATTTATTATTATTATTATTATGATTATGATGATTATTATTATTATTATGAAAATAATATAATTTATTGTTATTTTCATTAATATTAGTATTAGTATCATTTTATAATTTTTAGTATTATTATTATTATTATTATTATTAATAATAATAATATAAATATTCTTATTAATATTATCTTTATTAATATTAAAATGATTATTAGTATTGTTATTATTAAACTTATTATCATTATTATCATTAGTATTAAAATGATTAATAAAAATTTTGTTATTTTTATTACTAACATTAGTATTAGAATTAACATTATTATTATTATTATTATTATTATTATTATTATTATTATTATTATTATTATTATTATTATTACTATTATTGCTATCATTATTATTATTATTATTATCCTTAACTTAGTATTATTACAATTATTAATTTTTGCAAACAGAAGATAATTATATAAAAATATATTTATTACATAAGTATACTAATGTTACATAATATTATGTTTTAATTAATATAATATTATTTATATTGATATAACGTTAACTAAATTATATATCAAATAAGTATTATAACATATTATAAGTATTAATAAATTATATATAAGGATATTAATCTTAATACATAACAAAATTATTCGATTACGGTTATATGTTTTAATATATATAATTGATATAGGTTCGTGAATCCGAGGCCAACACTGCATTGTTCAATTCCGTCGTATGAATATTTTTACTACAAAATATTGTGTCGTGAGTTTCATTTGCTCCCTTTTTAAATGGTTTTGCAATATATATTTTTGGGCTGAGAATACATGCGCTGTTTTATAAATATTTGACGAAATAGACACAAGTACTCAAAACTACATTCTATGGTTGGATTATTAGACCGAATATCGCCCCTTTTATCTTGGTAACCTAAGAATTAGGGAAATGACCCCTAATTGACGTGAATCCTAAAGATATAGTTATAGGCTTTGATACCCCCCAGTCAGAGATATGAACTGCTTTAATACTTCGATTTATATATATACTGATTGCGATTGCCGGTATATATGGTATATTGATTACGATGTGCCGGTATGCGAGGGATATTTTATATGCATTATGTTAATGTCGGTTACCAGGTGTTCATCATATGAATGATTTTATACAGATAGCTATATTCCTGTATGTTATTTATGAAAACAAAATCTTGTGGTCTATTAAAATTATTGAAATGACTGTTTATGATAAACACATGAACTCACCAACCTTTTGGTTGACACTTTTAAGCATGTTTATTCTCAAGTATGAAAGAAATCTTCCGCTGTGCATTTGCTCATTTTAAAGATATTACTTGGAGTCATTCATGGCATATTTGAAAAGACGTTGCATTCAAATCGTTTGAGTTCAAAAAGACTGTTATTAAGTCAATGACAGATTAGTCATTCATATCATGGGAATCATATATCATTTGTATTGAAAGGTTATATTTTGAAATGAGTTTGTCTTTTAAAAGAATGCAATATTTGTAAAACATATCATATAGAGGTTAGTACCTCGCAATGGGACCAAATGTTGATGACTTCGTCCAGGTAGATTTGGATGGGTCGTTGTATCACTATCATCACTATCATCAATAATTGGTTCAACCTCAACATCAACATCACTAACATAACATGCTGCAGTCTCATCTGTTATTTGTTCAACTATTACAGGATCTTCTACTTGATTGTCATTAAATACCACACTCTCTTGTGTACATGTATTCTGCACATTAATCGAACTTGGTTCACCCTCACCCTCTATCCAGTCTAAAAGTAATTTCTTTTGTACACATGATTTTCTAACTTTCAACTTGACTGGTTTAACTGGCACAACCGCATCATCAACTATCTCCTCTATTACAACTCCTCTAGGACTTAAATGTTTGTATAAAGTTGTTTTCCCATGTTCAGCAAATACCCAAATTTCCTTATTTTCCTTAACATATTTGCACAAATTCAATACATCTTCATCACACCCTAAGGCCTCTAACCAGTAATCAAGGCAAGTATTAGGTCTCAAAAAGTGAAGAATAATAATATTCTGACCAGGGTAACCTACGTCTTCAATCATATCAAGAACGCAATTCACTGAAAAAGCATCACTATCAATACAATCAACATAATTAACCTTACCATTTAAGTGTTTTCTACTAGGTGAATCTGTAAAATAACCACCATGATGAAGCTTCATCCTAAAAATGATGGAATCAGCACCGTAAACCAAACCAATGTCTTCTTCATCAGCGTCTCGAAGCGTGTGCAATCTCTCACGTCCAGGGGTCGACGACATTGCGCTCCAATTAGGGTTTAGTGTATTAATTAGGGTTTTAATCGAACGGATTTGGGGATGAAAGCATTTAGGGATTAAATCGATACAATCTGGGGATGAAATTGAAAAGTTGGGAGGGAAAAAGGGGTTATAAACCTCAAATTTGCTGTAAACAGACGAATTTACCCCTCACGTGAATGTCACGTGATTGGACCTAACGTCCAAACCTTAAAGTCCTATATACTCAGTGACTAAATGTAGTGACCCGTCCTAATCCATCCGGACGTCCATATCGATTACAAACGATTCACAATAGTTGGTTACATCGCGAGGTATTTGACCTCTATATGATACATTTTTACAAACATTGCATTCGTTTTAAAAGACAAACTTTCATTTCATCGAAAGTTGACAGACATGCATACCATTTCATAATATATCCAACTATAATTGATTTAATAATAATCTTGATGAACTCGACGACTCGAATGCAACGTCTTTTGAAATATGTCATGAATGACTCCAAGTAATGTCTCTAAAGTGAGTAAGTGCACAGCTGAAGATTTCTTTCATACCTGAGAATAAACATGCTTTAAAGTGTCAACCAAAAGGTTGGTGAGTTCATTAGTTTAACATAAATAATCATTTCATAAATTTAATAGACCACAAGATTTCATATTTCCATTTCTCATAAACATACGTCCCATGCATAGAGATAAAAATATCATTCATATGGATTGAACACCTGGTAACCGACATTAACAAGATGCATATAAGAATATCCCCTATCATTCCGGGATCCTCCTTCGGACATGATATAAATTTTGAAGTACTAAAGCATCCGGTACTTTGGATGGGGCTTGTTGGGCCCGATAGATCTATCTTTAGGATTCGCGTCAATTAGGGTTTCTGTTCCCTAATTCTTAGATTACCAGACTTAATAAAAAGGGGCATATTCGATTTCGATAATTCAACCATAGAATGTAGTTTCACGTACTTGTGTCTATTTTGTAAATCATTTATAAAAGTTGCGCATGTATTCTCAGCCCAAAAATATAAAAGGGTAAAAAGGTAAATGAAACTCACCTATTGTATTTTGTAGTAAAAATACATAGAACGAAATTGAACAAAAGTAGGGTTGGCCTCGGATTCACGAACCTATATTAATTTTATATCTATTAAATCATATAATCGTAAACGAACAAAATATATGTATATTATTATTAGTGATATAATTTTTATATTAATAACTTATAGGTTTCATTATTTAATTAAATATATTCATTTTATATATTTTAAGTAATTAAAGACGTTAATATAGTTAAGTTATGTGTATTAAATATATTTTTATATAAAGATCCTTTATTTGTTAATTTAACAATAATACTAGATTAAGGATAGTAATAATAATGATAGTAATAATGGTAATAATAATAATAATAATAATAATAATAATAAAAATCTTAATTTTAAAAATGATAATTTTAATAAAGATAATAACTTTAATAATAATAATAATAATTTTACTAACAATGATGTTTTTAGTAATAAAGATAAAATGATAATTTTACTAATAATGATTCATTCAATACTACTATAGTTGTAAAAATAATAACTTTTAATAATAATAACATACTAATAATGATAATCTTATTAATAATGCTTATGTTTATAATAAAAATTCTAATATTTATAATGATACTAGTACTAATATTATTGAATATGATAATAAATTTTATTATGTTCATGATAGTAATAGTAATAATCGTAATCATAATAGTGATATTATTGCTAGATTTATAAAAATAATAATAATAACATTAGTAATTAGTAATACTTATATTAATTATAATAATAATAACTCTAATACTTATAACTATAACAATATTAATAATTGCAATGACACTACTTAATAATATCAACCATAATATTAGTCATACTACTAAATTTTAGGAGTAATTAATAACTATCATGTTAATAATAATAATAATAATAATAATAATAATAATAATAATAATAATAATAATAATAATAATAATAATAATAATAATAATAATAATAATAATAGTAATAATGATATGATAATAATAATAATAATAATAATAATAATAATAATAATAATAATATTATTATTATTATTATTATTATTATAAATGAAGTTACCTTCAAGAAAATAGGCCAAAAAATATTACTGTCTGAACAGGGACTCGAAATCCAGCCCACTTGCTAACCAGACACTCGCCCAAACCAACCAAGCTAACTCGTTTTTCTGGTATTATAATCACCATTTATATTTTTAACCCATCTGTCTGTTTTTCTCCTAATTCTTCTTCTTCGTTTTCACAGAATCAAGTCACCAGAGACCATGATAAACACTCTTGTGAACAATTATTGGATTTGGGTATTAAATAGAAACAGATACGATTTGATATGAGCAGTTTGAATTAACAGAAAAACAAATAAAAAACAGCAGCAGCAAAGAAAACGTGATGAACAACCCATATGGTGATTTTGGATTTAAGACCATTTTAACCCACGACTTCTATACAAAGTAGTTTGCAAATCACATTTAGAAACTTTCCCAACGATCAATTGAACATGAATTATAACAGAAGAATCGAATTCGCTCATTGAAACCAGTTTGACTTTTTGATACAAAATCTCTGACTTCAAAATTCTCAAACAATAAAAGGAATTGGATTGTGAAACTTTGCAAGAAGATTAGGTATAAGATTCCTAACATGATTGCATTTTTAGTTTTTGAAATTAAATTCAAAAATGTAGCTTTTGAATTTAAAGTTCACGTACAGAGTACTTGTGTGATGCCCCGTACAAAATCATCGTGTACGAATCATCAACAACAGGATCATTACAAGGTTAAGTACTATATGCGTTTTCAAAAAGAGTTTGCATTCATTAATAAAGTGATGTCTAAACCAACATCGAATGTTTTACATTCCGAAAGCATGCTTCACTAAGTAGAAGCAAATAATAAGTGTATGTGACCACAACGGTCGTTACAAGTCATAGTTCAAAAGTACTAATGTTTGAATGCAAAATAAAGTAGTTCATGCGATAACAACTCTAAGCAGCGGGTGTCTACAGCACGACTAGTACACAGCGGAAGCTAACCTCAAGCACCTGAGAAAAACATGCTTTAAAACGTCAACACAAAGGTTGGTGAGCTATAGTTTAAGTATAACAGTAAGTAAGGTAGGCCACGAGATTTCAGTGCTACAAAGAGCGTTTCAAAACAGTATGATAAAGTATATGTTAACCGTGGGCACTTGGTAACTAACTTAACGTTTATACCCTCTGAAAGTACACTTGGCAAGTGCGTATGTCTATGAAGTATTAAACACTCGTTAAATGCTAGCGCGACTAGCCCGAGTGGGGATGTCAAACCCTATGGATCCATATCTAAGATTCGCGTTCACGGTTCAAAAACCAATGATTAAACGTTACCGAGCTAAAGGGAATGTTTATGCCGTTGTATAACCCACACATATATAAGTTTAAGTACTCGTGCCTAGTATGTAAAATATAAAATCCGCATGTATTCTCAGTTCCCAAAATAAGTTAAAGTAAAAAGGGAATGCTATAACTCACAATGATAATGTAGTCGTAAAGTCGGTTCGGAAAAGGTGTGCAAGTAATCGGTCCGAAGGTCCTCAACCTAAGGCAAATAGTACTAAGTCAATAAATCGTCTTAATAGGTTTAAAAGTATATAAATAAGGTCTTAAAGGTCATCATCATTCATCATTTAACAAAAGATGTAAAGTAGGTTTCGTTCATGAAAGTAGTTTAAAATAAAGGCTGACTTCGATCAGTCACCACGGCCTCTACCCTTACTGAATTAAGGTGAGACCAGTGGCCATGGCTCCGTATATGAGTCCCTTAAGTTTGGTAAAATTTACAGAAGTAAAATCATCTTCGTTTGACTGTGGCGACAGTCTAAGTGCGAGTAGGTCAGAAATTTCTGCACAACGTTAAAGGACATAGTGACGATCGGAGGGCCATAAATCCTAAACCGTAACTCGGATTAAGACGAGTCCTATATGAAAAGTTATCTACTCAAAAAGATATATTTGAAAATCAAGGTCTCAGTAGCCCAGGTCTACTGGTCTGTTACAGAAACAGTAGGACAGAGGGCTGTAAATAGAAAACAGGAAGTTAAAAGTGAGTTCCGGTGGTCTTGGTGCTTGATGCTTATCACGGTTCTCATCCTTGATGCGTATAGCTTCAAGTGTACAACTCGTTGATGTGTTTGCATCATCTTGACCAAGATTTAACCATCATAACCCAAGTGCAAGTCTAAGACATGAAGCACAACTCACTTAAGAGTTGTATGAAGTTTGATGAACCAAAGTTACATCAAAGTCTTAGATCTAACACATACATGAACTTTAAAGCTAATAACAAGTTACAAACTTGAAAGTAAACTAACTAATCAAGATCTTAAGATGTAGAACATAGTCCTTAGTTAGATCTTGAAGATCCAAGACCCAAAAGTCTAGATCAAGCATAAGTATACAAAGTTATATTCAAAGAAAACTTATTTACATGTTCTTGAACTTTTAAGTTAACTTTAAGTTCCAAGAGATATGAGATCAAGACTAACTTGTAGTACTTGACCAACAACAACCAAAATCATAAAATTAAAGTGCAAGTAAAACTAAATAAACAAGTAAAAGGTTCATGGTTATTCATTCTTTTAAAGATTCAACCAAAGTTTGATCTTTAAGTAAAGTAAACTTTAAGTTTACTTCAAGAACTACAAGTATGATTTCAACATATGAACTTACAATTTTTGAAACAATAAAAGTAGAATCATAAACTAGTAAGTTTATGTTCTTGTGTTCTTGATTAATACAAGATATTATGAAGAATCAAACTAGTAAGTTTGATCTTGTAACTAGTAAAGAATAACTAACAATTGCATGTAACAAACTAACAATAACAAGTAATCAAACTACAAGTAACAAAAGATGATGATGATTGTGGGTGAAAGGCCACGGTTTTAAGGCAAGGAAAGAAGAGAGAAAAATGTTTTTGTTACTTACAATCTTTAGAAAGAAAAGAGAGAAAAATGAAAGCAAGTATGTGTGTGTTTTGGAAAATGAGAGGATGAGTGAACAAGTAAGTAGAAGTAATAAAAAAAAATGAAATCAAACTCCCTCTACAAAGGGGTGGCCGACGGTTTTCACATGTGGGGAGGGGGGAAGAGTTGGTTTGTTGGGTTCTAGCATGTAAAGCTTCAAAAGTGTGGTTAATGGGTGTGTTTACATGGGAATGGCAAGTAACTAGATTCCAATCTTCCTTAATCAAACTAGTTCATTCTTAAAATGATACTTACATGTATGTATGGGCTAACTAGTCCACTTAAAATGTAGGGTGGGCTCATAAAGTCCAATAACACTAGTAAAAGCCCAAGTTCAAATAAAAGCCCAAGTAGGTATGTAATTAACAAGTTAATCCAATTAAAAGCCCAAGTAATTAACTAATAGCTTTAGTTAATTAAAATGATTAATAAACTTAATCATGAATGTAAATAATACTCAAAAAATATTATTCGTGAAGTTTCGTGTGTCACAAAGACGTTTCGGGCAATTAAAGTCAAGTTCGGGCAATCATGGCAACATGTAAATGTAATAACATACATTCGTTTAATCACACGTATTAATAATAACAATTATTAATAAATAAACGTTGGAAATTCCAGGGTCGTTACATTACCCACCTGTTAAAGAAAATTTCGTCCCGAAATTTAAGCTGAGGTAGATGGAGGAGTCGGGAAAAGGTGAGGATACTTCCGCATCATTTGATCCTCTCGCTCCCAAGTAAACTCAGGTCCTCGTTTGGCATTCCATCGTACTCGGATGATCAGAATCTTGTTGCGTTTCATAGGTTTGATCTCACGATCCATAATCTCAACAGGCTCTTCCACAAAGTGGAGTTTGTCATCAATCGTAAGTTCCTCAAGTGGTATGATAAGTTCAGGTGCAGCAAGACACTTCTTCAAGTTTGACACGTGGAAGGTAGGATGAACTGAGCTCAATTGTGCTGGTAGATCTAAAAGGTAAGCAACGGGTCCAACACGTTCCAAGATCTCAAAAGGACCAATGTATCGTGGGTTTAACTTTCCACGTTTTCCAAAGCGAATCACACCTTTCCAAGGTGCAACCATCAACATTACATGATCACCAACGTTGAATTCAAAGTCTTTACGTTTAAGATCGGCATAACTCTTTTGACGATCGTGTGCAGTCTTAAGTCTCGCTTGAATCTGAGCAATCTTCTCCGTGGTTTCGTGGACTACCTCGGGTCCGGTGATTTGCTTTTCGCCTACTTCGGCCCAACAAATAGGAGATCGGCACTTACAGAAATACAATGCTTCAAAAGGTGCAGCATTAATGCTCGAGTGATAACTGTTGTTGTACGAGAATTCGGCTAATGGCAAATGTCTTTTCCAGGCCTTTCCAAAATCAATGACACATGTCAAGACGAGTTCCCATGGCTTCTTGCAAAGAACGCCAAAATCTAGAAGCAAAACGGGGATCGCGATCGGAGATGATCGATAAAGGTACACCGTGTCGTGATACAACCTCTTTAATGTATAATTGAGCAAGTCTTTCCATCGTATCAGTTTCCTTCATCGCTAGAAAGTGTGCAGATTTGGTAAGGCAGTCAACAATAACCCAAATAGTATCGTATCCGCCCACCGTCTTTGGTAGCTTGGTGATGAAATCCATTGTGATCCTTTCCCACTTCCATTGTGGGATTTCCGACTATTGAAGTAACCCAGAAGGTCTCTGATGCTTGGCTTTAACCTTCGAGCAGGTCAAACACTTACCAACATAAGTCGCAACGTCCTTCTTGAGATTCGGCCACCAATACTGTTCTTTAAGGTCGTGGTTGTGACAACCCGAAAATTTCCAACCAAATTTAAACTTTATCTTTATATTATTCCGACACGATAAGCAAAGTTTGTTAAGTTAAATCTCAAGAATTTTAAATTGTGTTCATACATTCATTATAACCTCGACCAAATTCTGACGATTCACGAACCGTTATATATAAATAAATATGTATATATATGTATATATATATATATATTATAACTTGAGAATATTAATAAAGTATTAAACGTATAGTACTGTACATGAACGTATTTGTTTCAATATGTTTATCGATGGAATTAGAAGATAATATCAAATGATTGATTTATCAGATACATTATGATATGATTACGGGTCTATGTTATGAGGTCCACTGTGATTTAAGAAATCTATTCTTTTTGACAACATTCAGAAAATGGTAAAGTGATTTATAAGTAAGAACGTGAAGTGTAAATAACTTAGATGTTGGATATCGACAAGTTATGTAACTCGACATTTTTCATTAAGATGATTTCATACGTTTATTTAACCTTTGAACTTTATCCCATGCTTCACCAACAAACTGTAATTTAAAAACTTGAAACCTATTATGAATATATATGATTCTACTTTTCTAAAACATTTTATGATATAACGATTTCCATTATTTTAACCTTTAAACAAAATGATTCTTAAAAATATATTTGGTTTTGGAAAACAAAATTATTATATTTATTTGATTTAGTTTCAAACGTACAAAAACGTTTTCAGTTTAAAAAGAACTTTATTATTAAAACGTATATAACTTTTATAAATATCTAGAACCACTTTTGACAACTCATTACTTAACCAGTATGATAAAGATAAATATATTTATATTTTATTTTATTAAATATATATAACGATTTAAATTAATATTATATATATTTATACGTGTATTATACGTACATAGTTTTATACTTTTACTATACTTAAACTTTACCTTTACTTTATTTTTACTTTACTTTAACTTTAATAATTCAGTTTAATAATTCATACTTTAATAATTCACTTTAATAATTCATACTTTAATAATTCACTTTAATAATTCATACTTTAATAATTCACTTTAATAATTCATACTTTAATAATTCACTTTAATAATTCATACTTTAATAATTCACTTTAATAATTCAAAAATCTATTATAAATAGAATTCAATAGGTTTCATTATTTCATAAGAAACTTAAAAATATTTTTCTCTAAACTCTCTCAATCGATTTACATATATATATTTACTCCGTATTATTTCAAGATATTATTAGTATACATAAAATATTACGTCAGAGTGCTGTCCGAGTGATTTTGAAATTGTTTTTCGAGTGAGATTGGATTAAGGAAATTATGGGTTATAGCTATGGAGGTGATTGGGTATGGTTCATGGGTATGCTCGTGAGATCAATATAGTGTTTATCATCTCCATTGCGTCTACGTACCTTTCCTGCAATATTAAATCTCAATATTGATACGTGAGTACTCATAATTTAACTTTTACATACTAATAGTGTATCCCTGACTAGTGCTCGAGTATATAGGATTATGCATGTTTGTACTTTTGATATTGCCTTTAGTTAGGTTATGTTGAATCCTGAATTAGTTATATATGCAACTGAGATAAGGTATAAGATATGCATATCGTTGGAAAGCTAGCGAAAAATTAAGAACTTTTCATTTAGATATCGAATGATTTCGATGAACGGATTTGAAGTTATAGTCCATCGAATTTTTGTATTATTATTAAAAATGATTATTATTATCGTCGTTATTATCGTCGTTCTAGTTTTATCTTATTATTATTATTATTATATTTATCAATAAAAGGATTTATCATTAAAAATTATTATTTTTTTTATTATGACTATCGTTATTATCGTTAAAGTTATAATTAGTATTATTAGTATTATTATTATTATCCAATTATTATTATTATTATTGGTATTATTATTATTATTATTATTATTATTATTATTATTATTATTATCATTATCATTATTAATATATATATCAATTTTTAAAAATGGTTATTGTTATTGTTATTATTATTATTACTATATTATCATTAAGATAATTATTAGTATTATCGTTAATAATGTTATAGTAACTATCATTATTAATATTAGTGTAATTAAAACAAATATTTGTAACACCTATTTATTTTGATTACTATTATTATCATTATTACGAACACGATATAAAAGACGATTAAAAGCTATTAAATGAAACGATTAGGAAATAATGGGTAAGAGTATCATGATGAAATTAAAATATTATAAGATATTGATTTAGATAAAATTATCGTTCTTATTATTTTTATCATTACTATTATTATTAAAATTATCGTTAGTATTAAAACTATCATTTTAACAAAAATTATCATTTTAATAGAAATGTCATTGTTACTATAAAATATCATTATTATTATTATTATTTTAAATAGAATTATTATTTTAAAGATAATATTAAAAATTATCGTAAATATTAAAGTTATCATAATTAGAATTATCGTTTTATCATAATGTCATCTTAGTAATTATAAATATTGATATTTTTATAATAATAATTATTATTACAAAATAATACAACTTTTACTTACTATCATTATAGATATTATTTTATCAAATAAATATTTGATACAAACATATTTTACTATGTGTAATAACTTACTTTAATAATACCTATCATATTATCTTTATAATATTAAATGAACCCTATAAATTTTATTACTTAATATATATATAAAAGTATATTTTATTATATAAATATAATATAAAATTTTATTTATTAATAAATAAATTATATTATTTACTCTAATAAATCTTTTAAAAATATTTAAAAATATAAAACGACGATATTTAAACTATATATTAATCATGTATAGATTTTTGGAAATTATTTTGAGTCAAATTTACTTTCGTTGACTTTTGCATATTAGTCTCGAGCATTAGGATTGTGGTACACTATGACTTGACCTAATTTATTAGACAAATATTGACCAACACATAAATATATATAATTAATTTAGGTTCGTGAATCCGAGGCCAACCTTGCACTTGTTCAATGACGTTATATGTATTTTTACTACGAAATACAGTATGGTGAGTTTCATTTACCTTTTTACCCTTTATATTTTTGGGACTGAGAATATATGCGCTTTTATAAATGTTTGACGAAATAGACACAAGTAATTGAAACTACATTCTATGGTTGAATTATCGAAATCGAATATGCCCCTTTTTATTAAAGTCTGGTAATCTAAGAATTAGGGAACAGACACCCTAATTGACGCGAATCCTAAAGATAGATCTATTGGGCCTAACAAACCCCATCCAAAGTACCGGATGCTTTAGTACTTCGAAATTATATCATGTCCGAAGGAGGATCCCGGAATGATAGGGGATATTCTTATATGTATCTAGTTAATGTCGGTTACCAGGTGTTCACCATATGAATGATTATTTTTTGTCTCTATGCATGGGACGTATATTTATGAGAACTGGAAATGAAATTCTTGTGGTCTATTAAAATGATGTAAATAAATGATTATGATAAACTAATGAACTCACCAACCTTTTGGTTGAAACTTTAAAGCATGTTTATTCTCAGGTGTTAAAGAAATCTTCCGCTGTGCATTTGCTCATTTTAAAGATATTACTTGGAGTCTTTCATAGCATATTTCGAAGAACGTTGCATTCGAGTCATTGAGTTCATCAAAGATTATTATTAAATCAATGTATAGTTAGATAGTGGATATTATGAAATGGTATCCATGCCTGTCAATTTTTGATGTAAAGAAAGATTGTCTTTTAAAAATGAATGCAATGTTTGTAAAATGTATCATATAGAGGTCAAATACCTCGCAATGTAATCAACTATTGTGAATCGTTTATAATGTATATGAACGGGTCCTTTCAGTTGGTATCAGAGCGGTGGTCTTAGCGAACCTGTTCTACATTAGTGTGTCTAACTGATAAGTCGTTAGGATGCATTAGTGAGTCTGGACTTCGGCCGTGTCTGCATGTCAAAAGTTTTACTTATCATTTGTAGTCGGAAATCATCTGCTTATCATCCATAGAAAATTACCTGCTTATCATTATTAGTCTAGACACATCTTGCTACATTAATTGTGTAGTGACCCGAACTTTTCCATGTTTATATATATTAATTGAGATTGATATTTACATGATTAAATGTTTCCAACGTGTTAAGCAATCAAACTTGTTAAGACTTGATTAATTGAAATATGTTTCATATAGACAATTGACCACCCAAGTTGATCGGTGATTCACGAACGTTAAAACTTGTAAAAACTATATGATGACATATATATGGATATATATATATAGTTAACATGATACTATAATAAGAAAACATATCATAAAGTATATTAACAATGAACTACATATGTAAAAACAAGACTACTAACTTAATGATTTTTAAACGAGACATATATGTAACGATTATCGTTGTAAAGACATTTAATGTATATATATCATATTAAGAGATATTAATACATGATAATATAATGATAATATAATAATTTAAAATCTCATTTGATATTATAAACATTGGGTTAACAACATTTAACAAGATCGTTAACCTAAAGGTTTCAAAACAACACTTACATGTAACGACTAACGATGACTTAACGACTCAGTTAAAATGTATATACATGTAGTGTTTTAATATGTATTTATACACTTTTGAAAGACTTCAATACACTTATCAAAATACTTCTACTTAACAAAAATGCTTACAATTACATCCTCGTTCAGTTTCATCAACAATTCTACTCGTATGCACCCGTATTCGTACTCGTACAATACACAGCTTTTAGATGTATGTACTATTGGTATATACACTCCAATGATCAGCTCTTAGCAGCCCATGTGAGTCACCTAACACATGTGGGAACCATCATTTGGCAACTAGCATGAAATATCTCATAAAATTACAAAAATATGAGTAATCATTCATGACTTATTTACATGAAAACAAAACTACATATCCTTTATATCTAATCCATACACCAACGACCAAAAACACCTACAAACACTTTCATTCTTCAATTTTCTTCATCTAATTGATCTCTCTCAAGTTCTATCTTCAAGTTCTAAGTGTTCTTCATAAATTCCAAAAGTTCTAGTTTCATAAAATCAAGAATACTTTCAAGTTTGCTAGCTCACTTCCAATCTTGTAAGGTGATCATCCAACCTCAAGAAATCTTTGTTTCTTATAGTAGGTTATCATTCTAATACAAGGTAATAATCATATTCAAACTTTGGTTCAATTTCTATAACTATAACAATCTTATTTCAAGTGATGATCTTACTTGAACTTGTTTTCGTGTCATGATTCTGCTTCAAGAACTTCGAGCCATCCAAGGATCCATTGAAGCTAGATCCATTTTTCTCTTTTCCAGTAGGTTTATCCAAGGAAATTAAGGTAGTAATGATGTTCATAACATCATTCGATTCATACATATAAAGCTATCTTATTCGAAGGTTTAAACTTGTAATCACTAGAACATAGTTTAGTTAATTCTAAACTTGTTCGCAAACAAAAGTTAATCCTTCTAACTTGACTTTTAAAATCAACTAAACACATGTTCTATATCTATATGATATGCTAACTTAATGATTTAAAACCTGGAAACACGAAAAACACCGTAAAACCGGATTTACGCCGTCGTAGTAACACCGCGGGCTGTTTTGGGTTAGTTAATTAAAAACTATGATAAACTTTGATTTAAAAGTTGTTATTCTGAGAAAATGATTTTTATTATGAACATGAAACTATATCCAAAAATTATGGTTAAACTCAAAGTGGAAGTATGTTTTCTAAAATGGTCATCTAGACGTCGTTCTTTCGACTGAAATGACTACCTTTACAAAAATGACTTGTAACTTATTTTTCCGACTATAAACCTATATTTTTTCTGTTTAGATTCATAAAATAGAGTTCAATATGAAATCATAGCAATTTGATTCACTCAAAACGGATTTAAAATGAAGAAGTTATGGGTAAAACAAGATTGGATAATTTTTCTCATTTTAGCTACGTGAAAATTGGTAACAAATCTATTCTAACCATAACTTAATCAACTTGTATTGTATATTATGTAATCTTGAGATACCATAGACACGTATACAATGTTTCGACCTATCATGTCGACACATCTATATATATTTCGGAACAACCATAGACACTCTATATGTGAATGTTGGAGTTAGCTATACAGGGTTGAGGTTGATTCCAAAATATATATAGTTTGAGTTGTGATCAATACTGAGATACGTATACACTGGGTCGTGGATTGATTCAAGATAATATTTATCGATTTATTTCTGTACATCTAACTGTGGACAACTAGTTATAGGTTACTAACGAGGACAGCTGACTTAATAAACTTAAAACATCAAAATATATTAAAAGTGTTGTAAATATATTTTGAACATACTTTAATATATATGTATATATTGTTATAGGTTCGTGAATCAACAGTGGCCAAGTCTTACTTCCCGACGAAGTAAAAATCTGTGAAAGTGAGTTATAGTCCCACTTTTAAAATCTAATATTTTTGGGATGAGAATACATGCAGGTTTTATAAATGATTTACAAAATAGACACAAGTACGTGAAACTACATTCTATGGTTGAATTATCGAAATCGAATATGCCCCTTTTTATTAAGTCTGGTAATCTAAGAATTAGGGAACAGACACCCTAATTGACGCGAATCCTAAAGATAGATCTATTGGGCCTAACAAACCCCATCCAAAGTACCGGATGCTTTAGTACTTCGAAATTTATATCATATCCGAAGGGTGTCCCGGAAAGATGGGGATATTCTTATATATGCATCTTGTTATTGTCGGTTACCAGGTGTTCACCATATGAATGATTTTTATCTCTATGTATGGGATGTGTATTGAAATATGAAATCTTGTGGTCTATTGTTACGATTTGATATATATAGGTTAAACCTATAACTCACCAACATTTTTGTTGACGTTTAAAGCATGTTTATTCTCAGGTGAATATTAAGAGCTTCCGCTGTTGCATACTAAAATAAGGACAAGATTTGGAGTCCATGTTTGTATGATATTGTGTAAAAACTGCATTCAAGAAACTGATTTCGATGTAACATATTTGTATTGTAAACCATTATGTAATGGTCGTGTGTAAACAGGATATTTTAGATTATCATTATTTGATAATCTACGTAAAGCTTTTTAAACCTTTATTTATGAAATAAAGGTTATGGTTTGTTTTAAAAATGAATGCAGTCTTTGAAAAACGTCTCATATAGAGGTCAAAACCTCGCAACGAAATCAATTAATATGAAACGTTTTTAATCAATAAGAACGGGACATTTCAGTTGGTATCCGAGCGTTGGTCTTAGAGAACCAGAAAATTTGCATTAGTGTGTCTTATCGAGTTTGTTAGGATGCATTAGTGAGTCTGGACTTCGACCGTGTTTTCTTTAAAAATGATTGCTTAACATTTTTGTTGGAAACTATATATTTTTAACATATGAATATTATGTGATATATTAATCTCTTAACGTGTTTGATATTATGTGATAGATGTCTACCTCTAGAACAAGTCCCATTGACTCACCTAATAATAATGAAGAGTCAAATATAAATTGGAATGATTTGTGGACTGATTCACAAGTTCCCGAAGAGGAACCGAAAGAAGAGTCGGAACCGGAAGAAGAATCGGAACCGGAAGAAGAATCGGAACCGGATGAAGAAATAGAACTGGTGGGGGAAATAATAAAACGGTTAAGTAAAAGAAAATCCTCAACCAACCGACCAAAGTTAATTATGGTCAATGGTGTTTCCGCCAAGGAAGCAAA
Source organism: Rutidosis leptorrhynchoides (assembly GCF_046630445.1). Classification (NCBI taxonomy): domain Eukaryota; kingdom Viridiplantae; phylum Streptophyta; class Magnoliopsida; order Asterales; family Asteraceae; genus Rutidosis; species Rutidosis leptorrhynchoides. Next base: position 304,583,462 of record NC_092334.1, read on the forward strand.
ATATTGGGAGGATTACCAATTCTCCGATGAATCGGATTCCGACGAGAATTCCGATGATGTTATAGAAATTACCCCAACTGAATTTAAAAAGGCAAAAGAAAATAATAAGGGAAAGGGCATAAAAATAGAGAAATCTAATTCCAACCCCGATGAACTTTATATGTATCGTCAACCCCCGAAGTCCTTAAGTTGTAACAATGACCCGGGAACCTCTAAACCACCAGGTTTTTCTAAACCAATGTGGACAACGACGGCTCGTATTAGGGGAACATCATATATCCCTAGAAACTTGGCAAAACGAACCAAAACCGAAGAAGAAGAAACGAGCGAGTCGGAATAAGATAGTTGTATTCGTGTGGTGTAATATATGTAATATAGTGTTCTTATGCTTTATGATATATGTAAAAATTGCTTGTATTAATAAGTATTTTTTTATGAATCTAACTCTTGTCTATTTTACAGTTTAAAAACACAAAATGGATAGACAACCCAATATTTTAAGAGACCTACCCGGAGACATGATTGATGAAATCTTGTCTAGAGTCGGCCAGAATTCTTCGGCACAACTATTTAAGGCGAGATCAGTTTGTAAGACATTCGAAGAACGTTCCAAGAATGTCTTGGTTTATAAGAGACTTTCGTTTGAAAGATGGGGGATATCACATTGGGAAACCCATAAGTTACGATGTGTTTACTTTGACGCATATATTGCGGGGAACCCAAATGCTATTTTACGCAACGGGTTAAGAAATTATTTTGACTCAATATATCCGAATATTGGACTTCGTGATTTAGAAAAAGCGGCTAACATGCAACATAAAGAAGCATGTTATGCTTACGGATTAGTAATGTTCGCTTCTCACCAAAGTGAGAACAAGAACATCGGGCTACAACTATTAAACAAAACGTTTCCACAAGTGACGGAGTCGGTAATTGGGGTAAGAAATGAGGTTTTTAGATTATTACGGGACTGTTGGACATTACGTAACCCTCGTCCCTTTGATGACGTTACAACACGCTGTCTTATCAACGGCCATAACGGTTATGTTGCACAAGACCAAGGATGGGAAGTAGTCCTAGTAAAACCAGAATGCATGACTTGTTTCTGGACGTATGAATTACGTGTCTTTATTGCCTTTGCTGAACGACTTGTGTACTAGCTAGAATTGTCTTCACAACTATCTTGTATCAAAGTTATTGTGTGCTATATTTCATGCTTTATGTAAAATAAGCGGTATTGTAAGTTTGTAAAATATTGTATAAAAGTTTGAACGCGAAATATTATTATAATCAGTTTTTCATATAGAATTGTAGTAGTTGAATTGTATATTAGCTACTAAGTATGAACTTAACGGGTAGGTACTACCCGAATTTAAACTTATAAAACGCTAATATGAAGAAAAAGCTTTTATAAATGAGTTCATATTATGCTACGAAATACTATTAACTACTCTTAATATTCTGTATGATTAACTTGTTCAATTTAACTATTTTGAAGGAAATGGCACCGACTACTCGACACACCGTGAATATGAATGAAGAGGAATTCCGTACTTTTCTAGCTTCAAACATAGCCGCAGTACAGGCTGCGCTACATACCAACAATAACCTTGGATCTAGCAGTACAGGAAATCGTGTAGGATGCACCTACAAAGAATTCACTGCCTGCAAACCTTTGGAATTTGATGGAACCGAAGGACCGATCGGATTGAAACGGTGGACCGAGAAGGTTGAATCGGTGTTTGCCATAAGTAAGTGTACTGAAGAGGACAAAGTGAAGTACGCTACGCATACCTTCACAGGTTCTGCATTAACATGGTGGAATACCTATCTAGAGCAAGTGGGACAAGATGATGCGTACGCACTACCGTGGTCAGCATTCAAGCACTTGATGAACGAGAAGTACCGTCCCAGAACCGAGGTCAATAAGCTCAAGACAGAACTTAGAGGGTTACGAACCCAAGGATTTGATATTACCACGTACGAAAGACGATTCACAGAATTGTGCCTATTGTGTCCGGGAGCATTCGAAGATGAGGAAGAGAAGATCGACGCGTTTGTGAAAGGATTACCGGAAAGAATCCAAGAAGATATAAGTTCACACGAGCCCGCCTCCATACAACAGGCATGTAGAATGGCTCACAAACTAGTGAACCAGATTGAAGAAAGAATTAAAGAACAGACTGCTGAAGAGGCCAATGTGAAGCAAGTCAAAAGAAAGTGGGAGGAAAACGGTGATAAGAATCACCAATACAACAACAACAGCAATTACAACAATAATCGCAACAATTATCCCAACAATCGCAACATCAATCGCAACTACAACAAACGGCCCAACAACAACAACAACAACAACAACAACAACAACAACAACAACAGCAACTACAACAATCATCCCAACAACAATAATAACCGCAACAACAACAACAATCAGAAGCAGCTATGCCAAAGGTGTGAAAAGAATCACTCGGGGTTCTGCACCAAATTTTGCAACAAGTGTAAAAGAAATGGTCATAGCGCGGCGAAGTGTGAGGTCTACGGACCAGGGGTTAATAGAACGAAAGGAACAAATGGTGTCGGAACGAGTAATGGCGGAGCAAGTTATGCCAATGTAGTTTGTTATAAATGTGGAAAACCAGGCCACATTATTAGAAATTGCCCGAACCAGGAGAACACGAATGGACAAGGCCGTGGAAGAGTTTTCAATATTAATGCGGTAGAGGCACAGGAAGACCCGGAGCTTGTTACGGGTACGTTTCTTATTGACAATAAATCTGCTTACGTTTTATTTGATTCGGGTGCGGATAGAAGCTATATGAGTAGAGATTTTTGTGCTAAATTAAGTTGTCCATTGACGCCTTTGGATAGTAAATTTTTACTCGAATTAGCAAATGGTAAATTAATTTCAGCAGATAATATATGTCGGAATCGAGAAATTAAACTGGTTAGCGAAACATTTAAGATTGATTTGATACCAGTAGAGTTAGGGAGTTTTGATGTGATAATCGGTATGGACTAGTTGAAAGAAGTGAAAGCGGAGATCGTTTGTTACAAAAATGCAATTCGCATTATACGAGAAAAAGGAAAACCCTTAATGGTGTACGGAGAAAAGGGCAACACGAAGCTACATCTTATTAGTAATTTGAAGGCACAAAAACTAATAAGAAAAGGTTGCTATGCTGTTCTAGCACACGTCGAGAAAGTACAAACTGAAGAAAAGAGCATCAATGATGTTCCCATTGCAAAAGAATTTCCCGATGTATTTCCGAAAGAATTACCGGGATTACCCCCACATCGATCCGTTGAATTTCAAATAGATCTTGTACCAGGAGCTGCACCAATAGCTCGTGCTCCTTACAGACTCGCACCCAGCGAGATGAAAGAACTGCAAAGCCAATTACAAGAACTTTTAGAGCGTGGTTTCATTCGACCAAGCACATCACCGTGGGGAGCTCCTGTTTTGTTTGTCAAGAAGAAAGATGGTACATTCAGGTTGTGTATCGACTACCGAGAGTTGAACAAACTTACCATCAAGAACCGCTACCCACTACCGAGAATCGACTACTTATTTGATCAACTACAAGGCTCGTCTGTTTATTCAAAGATTGACTTACGTTCCGGGTATCATCAAATGCGGGTGAAAGAAGATGATATTCCAAAGACTGCTTTCAGAACACGTTACGGTCATTACGAGTTTATGGTCATGCCGTTTGGTTTAACTAATGCACCAGCTGTGTTCATGGACCTTATGAACCGAGTGTGTGGACCATACCTTGACAAGTTTGTCATTGTTTTCATTGATGACATACTTATTTACTCAAAGAATGACCAAGAACACGGTGAACATTTGAGAAAGGTGTTAGAAGTATTGAGGAAGGAAGAATTGTACGCTAAGTTTTCAAAGTGTGCATTTTGGTTGGAAGAAGTTCAATTCCTCGGTCACATAGTGAACAAAGAAGGTATTAAGGTGGATCCGGCAAAGATAGAAACTGTTGAAAAGTGGGAAACCCCGAAAACTCTGAAACACATACGCCAGTTTTTAGGACTAGCTGGTTACTACAGAAGGTTCATCCAAGACTTTTCCAGAATAGCAAAACCCTTGACTGCATTAACGCATAAAGGGAAGAAATTTGAATGGAATGACGAACAAGAGAAAGCGTTTCAGTTATTGAAGAAAAAGCTAACTACGGCACCTATATTGTCATTGCCTGAAGGGAATGATGATTTTGTGATTTATTGTGATGCATCAAAGCAAGGTCTCGGTTGTGTATTAATGCAACGAACGAAGGTGATTGCTTATGCGTCTAGACAATTGAAGATTCACGAACAAAATTATACGACGCATGATTTGGAATTAGGCGCGGTTGTTTTTGCATTAAAGACTTGGAGGCACTACTTATATGGGGTCAAAAGTATTATATATACCGACCACAAAAGTCTTCAACACATATTTAATCAGAAACAACTGAATATGAGGCAGCGTAGGTGGATTGAATTATTGAATGATTACGACTTTGAGATTCGTTACCACCCGGGGAAGGCAAATGTGGTAGCCGATGCCTTGAGCAGGAAGGACAGAGAACCCATTCGAGTAAAATCTATGAATATAATGATTCATAATAACATTACTACTCAAATAAAGGAGGCGCAACAAGGAGTTTTAAAAGAGGGAAATTTAAAGGATGAAATACCCAAAGGATCGGAGAAGCATCTTAATATTCGGGAAGACGGAACCCGGTATAGGGCTGAAAGGATTTGGGTACCAAAATTTGGAGATATGAGAGAAATGGTACTTAGAGAAGCTCATAAAACCAGATACTCAATACATCCTGGAACGGGGAAGATGTACAAGGATCTCAAGAAACATTTTTGGTGGCCGGGTATGAAAGCCGATGTTGCTAAATACGTAGGAGAATGTTTGACGTGTTCTAAGGTCAAAGCTGAGCATCAGAAACCATCAGGTCTACTTCAACAACCCGAAATCCCGGAATGGAAATGGGAAAACATTACCATGGATTTCATCACTAAATTGCCAAGGACTGCAAGTGGTTTTGATACTATTTGGGTAATAGTTGATCGTCTCACCAAATCAGCACACTTCCTACCAATAAGAGAAGATGACAAGATGGAGAAGTTAGCACCACTGTATTTGAAGGAAGTCGTCTCCAGACATGGAATACCAATCTCTATTATCTCTGATAGGGATGGCAGATTTATTTCAAGATTCTGGCAGACATTACAGCAAGCATTAGGAACTCGTCTAGACATGAGTACTGCCTATCATCCACAAACTGATGGGCAGAGCGAAAGGACGATACAAACGCTTGAAGACATGCTACGAGCATGTGTTATTGATTTCGGAAACAGTTGGGATCGACATCTACCGTTAGCAGAATTTTCCTACAACAACAGCTACCATTCAAGCATTGAGATGGCGCCGTTTGAAGCACTTTATGGTAGAAAGTGCAGGTCTCCGATTTGTTGGAGTGAAGTGGGGGATAGACAGATTACGGGTCCGGAGATTATACAAGAAACTACCGAGAAGATCATCCAAATTCAACAACGGTTGAAAACCGCCCAAAGTCGACAAAAGAGCTACGCTGACATTAAAAGAAAAGATATAGAATTTGAAATTGGAGAGATGGTCATGCTTAAAGTTGCACCTTGGAAAGGCGTTGTTCGATTTGGTAAACGAGGGAAATTAAATCCAAGGTATATTGGACCATTCAAGATTATTGATCGTGTCGGACCAGTAGCTTACCGACTAGAGTTACCTCAACAACTCGCGGCTGTACATAACACTTTCCACGTCTCGAATTTAAAGAAATGTTTTGCTAAAGAAGATCTCACTATTCCGTTAGATGAAATCCAAATCAACGAAAAACTTCAATTCATCGAAGAACCCGTCGAAATAATGGATCGTGAGGTTAAAAGACTTAAGCAAAACAAGATACCAATTGTTAAGGTTCGATGGAATGCTTGTAGAGGACCCGAGTTCACCTGGGAGCGTGAAGATCAGATGAAGAAGAAATACCCGCATCTATTTCCAGAAGATTCGTCAACACCTTCAACAGCTTAAAATTTCGGGACGAAATTTATTTAACGGGTAGGTACTGTAGTGACCCGAACTTTTCCATGTTTATATATATTAATTGAGATTGATATTTACATGATTAAATGTTTCCAACATGTTAAGCAATCAAACTTGTTAAGACTTGATTAATTGAAATATGTTTCATATAGACAATTGACCACCCAATTTGATCGGTGATTCACGAACGTTAAAACTTGTAAAAACTATATGATGACATATATATGGATATATATATATATATAGTTAACATGATACTATAATAAGAAAACATATCATAAAGTATATTAACAATGAACTACATATGTAAAAACAAGACTACTAACTTAATGATTTTTAAACGAGACATATATGTAACGATTATCGTTGTAAAGACATTTAATGTATATATATCATATTAAGAGATATTCATACATGATAATATCATGATAATATAATAATTTAAAATCTCATTTGATATTATAAACATTGGGTTAACAACATTTAACAAGATCGTTAACCTAAAGGTTTCAAAACAACACTTACATGTAACGACTAACGATGACTTAACGACTCAGTTAAAATGTATATACATGTAGTGTTTTAATATGTATTTATACACTTTTGAAAGACTTCAATACACTTATCAAAATACTTCTACTTAACAAAAATGCTTACAATTACATCCTCGTTCAGTTTCATCAACAATTCTACTCGTATGCACCCGTATTCGTACTCGTACAATACACAGCTTTTAGATGTATGTACTATTGGTATATACACTCCAATGATCAGCTCTTAGCAGCCCATGTGAGTCACCTAACACATGTGGGAACCATCATTTGGCAACTAGCATGAAATATCTCATAAAATTACAAAAATATGAGTAATCATTCATGACTTATTTACATGAAAACAAAACTACATATCCTTTATATCTAATCCATACACCAACGACCAAAAACACCTACAAACACTTTCATTCTTCAATTTTCTTCATCTAATTGATCTCTCTCAAGTTCTATCTTCAAGTTCTAAGTGTTCTTCATAAATTCCAAAAGTTCTAGTTTCATAAAATCAAGAATACTTTCAAGTTTGCTAGCTCACTTCCAATCTTGTAAGGTGATCATCCAACCTCAAGAAATCTTTGTTTCTTACAGTAGGTTATCATTCTAATACAAGGTAATAATCATATTTAAACTTTGGTTCAATTTCTATAACTATAACAATCTTATTTCAAGTGATGATCTTACTTGAACTTGTTTTCGTGTCATGATTCTGCTTCAAGAACTTTGAGCCATCCAAGGATCCATTGAAGCTAGATCCATTTTTCTCTTTTCCAGTAGGTTTATCCAAGGAAATTAAGGTAGTAATGATGTTCATAACATCATTCGATTCATACATACAAAGCTATCTTATTCGAAGGTTTAAACTTGTAATCACTAGAACATAGTTTAGTTAATTCTAAACTTGTTCGCAAACAAAAGTTAATCCTTCTAACTTGACTTTTAAAATCAACTAAACACATGTTCTATATCTATATGATATGCTAACTTAATGATTTAAAACCTGGAAACACGAAAAACACCGTAAAACCGGATTTACGCCGTCGTAGTAACACCGCGGGCTGTTTTGGGTTAGTTAATTAAAAACTATGATAAACTTTGATTTAAAAGTTGTTATTCTGAGAAAATGATTTTTATTATGAACATGAAACTATATCCAAAAATTATGGTTAAACTCAAAGTGGAAGTATGTTTTCTAAAATGGTCATCTAGACGTCGTTCTTTCGACTGAAATGACTACCTTTACAAAAATGACTTGTAACTTATTTTTCCGACTATAAACCTATATTTTTTCTGTTTAGATTCATAAAATAGAGTTCAATATGAAATCATAGCAATTTGATTCACTCAAAACGGATTTAAAATGAAGAAGTTATGGGTAAAACAAGATTGGATAATTTTTCTCATTTTAGCTACGTGAAAATTGGTAACAAATCTATTCTAACCATAACTTAATCAACTTGTATTGTATATTATGTAATCTTGAGATACCATAGACACGTATACAATGTTTCGACCTATCATGTCGACACATCTATATATATTTCGGAACAACCATAGACACTCTATATGTGAATGTTGGAGTTAGCTATACAGGGTTGAGGTTGATTCCAAAATATATATAGTTTGAGTTGTGATCAATACTGAGATACGTATACACTGGGTCGTGGATTGATTCAAGATAATATTTATCGATTTATTTCTGTACATCTAACTGTGGACAACTAGTTATAGGTTACTAACGAGGACAGCTGACTTAATAAACTTAAAACATCAAAATATATTAAAAGTGTTGTAAATATATTTTGAACATACTTTAATATATATGTATATATTGTTATAGGTTCGTGAATCAACAGTGGCCAAGTCTTACTTCCCGACGAAGTAAAAATCTGTGAAAGTGAGTTATAGTCCCACTTTTAAAATCTAATATTTTTGGGATGAGAATACATGCAGGTTTTATAAATGATTTACAAAATAGACACAAGTACGTGAAACTACATTCTATGGTTGAATTATCGAAATCGAATATGCCCCTTTTTATTAAGTCTGGTAATCTAAGAATTAGGGAACAGACACCCTAATTGACGCGAATCCTAAAGATAGATCTATTGGGCCTAACAAACCCCATCCAAAGTACCGGATACTTTAGTACTTCGAAATTTATATCATATCCGAAGGGTGTCCCGGAATGATGGGGATATTCTTATATATGCATCTTGTTATTGTCGGTTACCAGGTGTTCACCATATGAATGATTTTTATCTCTATGTATGGGATGTGTATTGAAATATGAAATCTTGTGGTCTATTGTTACGATTTGATATATATAGGTTAAACCTATAACTCACCAACATTTTTGTTGACGTTTAAAGCATGTTTATTCTCAGGTGAATATTAAGAGCTTCCGCTGTTGCATACTAAAGTAAGGACAAGATTTGGAGTCCATGTTTGTATGATATTGTGTAAAAACTGCATTCAAGAAACTGATTTCGATGTAACATATTTGTATTGTAAACCATTATGTAATGGTCGTGTGTAAACAGGATATTTTAGATTATCATTATTTGATAATCTACGTAAAGCTTTTTAAACCTTTATTTATGAAATAAAGGTTATGGTTTGTTTTAAAAATGAATGCAGTCTTTGAAAAACGTCTCATATAGAGGTCAAAACCTCGCAACGAAATCAATTAATATGGAACGTTTTTAATCAATAAGAACGGGACATTTCAAATTGCATGAGTGGTGTATAGACAAAATTCGTATCTTAGCGTATCTGCTAAATCATATCTTATCGTATCTGTTACTTAAACTTTGCCTGACATATCCCGCAAATTCCTCCGTAATCTATGAAATCTTTTGATCTCTATATATTGATATCCTATGTAAATAGAATACCACCCGATAGCCGAAAAATCATTTTATATCGAAAATCCTTTATCCAATCGTACGAAATGGAATTTGTCATCAGTTCAAGTCACTCGGATTCCGAAATGGAATCTCACTTAAGCTCCGAAAGCAGTGTGACCGAAATGGATCAACCAATCTGTCATCACCTATTTTGGATGAATAGGGGATGGGTTCGTAGCCTCCTCAATCATTGAAAACAAGAAGAAGGCGATCCTTTCCATCCACCACATTGCCCTCTTGGCGTAGAACCTGAAGCACTTACCGGCGAACCTGTTCGAGACACCATTTTCTCTCTCATTTCCAGGGTATCTCGTCACGATTATATACTACATCAAATTCTAGATTTTATTTATACGCTCGTTCCGACCGACAATCATCCTGGAATAATAGAAGAAGTCAACGAACTTCGCGCTCGGGTAGTGGCTTTGGAGAATATGGTGTAGAGATTACAAACACCAGCAGCAGCACCAGCAGCATAACCAGTACCACCATCATCAACGCCAACAGTACCATTACTACCTCCAACCACAACCGCGTTGTAAACCTCAACTTCACAATCTGTCCCACGAGCATCAACGTCATACGCACCATAGATACCATGGAGTACCAACAACAATAACTGACGAAGTATTAATTCATAACTTCATTGGAGAAACATTCCGCGGCGATTATATAATCTCTAAAGTCTTAGAGATTATCTAATCTAGCCCTAACCATAAATCAGTTAAGCGAACCAAAATGATAGAAGGAAGAGTAGAAACCCTGACAAAAATGGTGTGTGATTAACAAGTTAAAATTGTTTTACCAACAGCATCAACAGTACCGTCAACGTCACCAGCATCGTCAGTACAGTCAACATCAGAATCAACAACACCTATAACATCACAAACTCCGTCAGTTCAAGAATCACTGTGGACATCATTACGAATCAATAACGTGTATATTGTATCAACAAGTTATGAAGAATTAACTCATTCCCTCTGAAGAAATTATATATATATTTTATATATATATATATATATATATATATATATATATATATATATATATATATATATATATATATATATATATATATATATATATATATATATATATATATATATATATATATATATATATATATTTTGAAATAAAAAATAAATCTTTCCGTGCTAAGCTATTGTGTGTGAATCTTAACTACTCGGTTAATTCATATTACAAAATGCAGTAATGTACGTCCCTCGCCCGCAACTTAACTATCGTTAACTACAATCTCTGTCTCAATTCAACAAGTTCCAATTCCTAATAAATCAAGTATATATTTGATTTTACATTTCATCATTGATGTAACCGAAACTTTTCAGATAACATCATTCGTACTTTGCGAAGTTCACAAGAATTTAACGAAAACCAACATCACATCTCAACAAATAACGAAGTATTGATTCATAATTTCAATATTATTGAAGAAATACTTATGTAACCTCTAAAGCCTTCAAGGAATTATTCAATTCTAGTTCCAACCGTAAATCGAATGAGTTTAATTTAGTATTAACTCATTAAAATCTATGTTACATCTGAGGAGAATATATACATATATATTTTCATAAAGACTGTAATAAAATTCTTATGTATAAAGTATTAATTGTGAAATTTTTTTAACGGGTAGGTAATACCCGAGAGATATATATAAATTCACAATTAATATGTTATATTCTTCGAATCAGATTAAGCAAATTATCAATTATACTTCCTACTTTCACAATAATATACATTCTTTCATAGAAATCAAAACAACCATACTCATTCAAACCCAATTACATATTCTGATTTTAAAATCTTAGAATTCAATTCGAGATATAACCGGTACCATCACTTTTAGATTCCTACATTTTTCAAAGCTATACTTTGACTTAAAAAGTGTGTTAGAACATCAAATGTATACAAACGATTACAATCTGTGTTCAAACCCTTCGAAAATCTCTGAAGACACTTCAAATAATGAGCAATCGAGATGATGATCCAACCACATATTACCCACAGTTATGTACTTAAAAAGCTCTCGAAACCAAAGTCATAATTCAACACATATCTGTGTAAGATCTTTTGGCATTTATTAGCCAAAATAACCTTGCAATTCCTTTATATATATATATATATATATATATATATATATATATATATATATATATATATATATATATATATATATAATATACATATAATTTCTTTAGAGGGAATGAGTTAATTCTTCATAACTCGTTGATATAATACATACGTTATTGATTCGTAATGATGTCCACAGTGATTCTTGAACTGACGGAGTTTGTGATGTTATCGGTGTTGTTGATTCGGATGTTGACTGTACTGACGATGCTGGTAACGCTGACGGTACTGTTGATGCTGTTGGTAAAGCAAGTTTAGCTTGTTAATCACACACCATTTTTGTCAGGGTTTCTACTCTTCCTTCTATCATTTTGGTTCGCTTAACTGATTTATGGTTAGGGCTAGATTAGATAATCTCTAAGACTTTAGAGATTACATAATCGCCGCGGAATGTTTCTCCAATGAAGTTATGAATTAATACTTCGTCAGTTATTGTTGTTGGTACTCCTTGGTATCTATGGTGCGTATGATGTTGATGCTCGTGGGACAGATTGTGAAGTTGAGGTTTACGACGTGGTTGTGGTTAGAGGTGGTAATGATACTGTTGGCGTTGATGATGGTGGTACTGGTTATGCTGCTGATGCTGCTGCTGGTGTTTGTAATCTCTGCACCATATTTTCCAAAGCCACTACCCGAGCGCGAAGCTCGTTGACTTCTTCTATTACACCGGGGTGATTGTCGGTTCGGACGAGCGGATAAATAAAATCTAGAATTTGATGTAGTATATAATCGTGGTGAGATACTCTGGAAATGAAAGAGAAAATGGTGTTTCGGACAGGTTCGCCGGTAAGTGCTTCAGGTTCTTCGCCAAGAGGGCAATGTGGTGGATGGAAAGGATCGCCTTGTTTTTATCTCCAATGATTGAGGAGGCTACGAACTCATCCCCAATTCATCCAAAATAGATGATGGCTGATTGGTTGATCCATTCCAGTCACACTGCTTTCGGAGCTTGAGTGGGATTCCATATCGGAATTCTAGGGACTTGAACTAATGACGAATTCCATTTCGTACGATTGGATAAAGGATTTTTTTTTTCCGATATGAAATGATTTTGGCTAACAGATGGTATTCTAATTACATAGAATATATATATATATATATATATATATATATAGATCAAAAGATTTCGTAGATTACGGAGGACTTTGCGGGATATGTCAGGCAAAGTTTAAAGTAACAGATACGATAAGATATGATTTAGCAGATATGCTAAGATATGAATTTTTGTCTATACACTATTCATGCAATCAATGTAGCAGGACGTGTCTTAGACTAAAAATGATAAGCAGGTAATTTCCTGAGGATGATAAGTAGTTAATTTTCGACACAAAATGATAAGCAAAACTTTTGACATGCAGACACGGTCGAAGTCCAGACTCACTAATGCATCCTATCGACTTATCAGTTAGACACACTAATGCAGACCTGGTTCGCTAAGACCACCGCTCTGATACCAACTGAAAGGACCCGTTTATATACATTATAAACGATTCTCAATAGTTGATTACATCGCGTGGTATTTGACCTCTATATGATACATTTTTCAGACATTGCATTCGTTTTTAAAAGATAAACTCTCTTTACATCGAAAATTGACAGACATGCATACCATTTCATAAGATTCAACTATAAATGACCTAATCTGTCATTTACTTAATAATAATCTCTATTGAACTCAACGACTTGAATGCAACGTCTTTTGAAATATGCCATGAATGACTCCAAGTAATATCTTTAAAATGAGCAAATGCACAGCGGAAGATTTCTTTAACACCTGAGAATAAACATGCTTTAAAGTGTCAACCAAAAGGTTGGTGAGTTCATTAGTTTATCATAATCATTTATTTCCATCATTTTAATAGACCACAAGAATTTCATTTCCAGTTCTCATAAATATACGTCCCATGCATAGAGACAAAAATAATCATTCATATGGTGAACACCTGGTAACCGACATTAACTAGATACATATAAGAATATCCCCTATCATTCCGGGATCCTCCTTCGAACATGATATAAATTTCAAAGTACTAAAGCATCCGGTACTTTGGATGGGGTTTGTTAGGCCCAATAGATCTATCTTTAGGATTCGCGTCAATTAGGGTGTCTGTTCCCTAATTCTTAGATTACCAGACTTTAATAAAAAGGGGCATATTCGATTTCGATAATTCAACCATAGAATGTAGTTTCAATTACTTGTGTCTATTTCGTCAAACATTTATAAAAGCGCATGTATTCTCAGTCCCAAAAATATAAAGGGTAAAAAGGTAAATGAAACTCACCATACTGTATTTCGTAGTAAAAATACATATAACGTCATTGAACAAGTGCAAGGTTGGCCTCGGATTCACGAACCTAAATTAATTATATATATTTATGTGTTGGTCAATATTTGTCTAACAAATTAGGTCAAGTCATAGTGTACCACAATCCTAATGCTCGAGACTAATATGCAAAAGTCAACAAAAGTAAATTTGACTCAAAATAATTTCCAAAAATCTATACATGATTAATATATAGTTTAAATATCGTCATTTTATATTTTTAAATATTTTTAAAAGATTTATTAGAGTAAATAATATAATTTACTTATTAATAAATAAAATTTTATATTAAATTTATATAATAAAATATTCTTTTATATATATTAAGTAATAAAATTTATAGGGTTCATTTAATATCATAAAGATAATATGATAGGTATTATTAAAGTAAGTTATTACATGTAGTAAAATATGTTTGTATCATATATTTATTTGATAAAAGAATATCTATAATGATAGTAAGTAAAAGTTGTATTATTTTATAATAATAATTATTATTATAAAAATATCAATATTTATAATTACTAAGATGACATTATGATAAAACGATAATTCTAATTATGATAACTTTAATATTTACGATAATTTTTAATATTATCTTTAAAATAATAATTCTATTTAAAATAATAATAATAATGATATTTTATAGTAACAATGACATTTCTATTAAAATGATAATTTTTGTTAAAATGATAGTTTTAATACTAACGATACTTTTAATAATAATAGTAATGATAAAAATAATAAGAACTATAATTTTATCTAAATCAATATCTTATAATATTTTAATTTCATCATGATACTCTTACTCATTATTTCCTAATCGTTTCGTTTAATAGCTTTTAATCGTCTTTTATATCGTGTTCATAATAATGATAATAATAGTAATCAAAATAATTAGGTGTTACAAATATTTGTTTTAATTACACTAATATTAATAATGATAGTTACTATAACATTATTAACGATAATACTAATAATTATCTTAATGATAATATAGTAATAATAATAACAATAACAATAACAATAACCATTTTTAAATAATGATATATATATTAATAATGATAATAATAATAATAATAATACTAATAATAATAATAATAATAATAATAATAATTGGATAATAATAATAATACTAATTATAACTTTAACGATAATAACGATAGTAATAATAAAAAAATAACAATTTTTAATGATAAATCCCTTTTATTGATAAAGATAATAATAATGATAATAATAAGATAAAACTAGAACGACGATAAAAATGACAATAATAATAATCATTTTTAATAAAAATATCAAAAATTCAATTGATTATAACTTCTAATCCGTTCATCGAAACCATTCGATATCTAAAGGAAAAGTTCTTAATTTTTTGCTAGCTTTTCCCAATGACCTGCATATCTTATACCTTATCTCAACCGCAAGTGTAACTAATTCAAGATTCAACCTAACATGTCTAAGGGCAATATCAAAAGTACAAGCATGCATAATCCTAAATACTCGAGCACTAGTCAGGGATACACTATTAATATGTAAAAGTTAAATTATGAGTACTCACGTATCAATATTGAGATTCAATATTGCAGAAAAGGTACGTAGACGCAACAGAAATGATAAACACTATATTGACCTCACGAGCATACCCATGAACCATACTCAATCACCTCCATAGCTATAACCCATAATTTCCTTAATCCTATCCTACTCGAAAAACAATTTCGAAATCACTCGGACAACACTCCGTCGTAATATTTTATGTATACTAATAATATCTTGAAATAATACGGAGTAAATATATATATGTAAATGGATTGAGAGAGTTTAGAGAAAAATATTTTCAAGTTTCTATGAAATAATGAAACCTATTGAATTCTATTTATAATAGATTTTTGAATTATTAAAGTGAATTATTAAAGTATGAATTATTAAAGTGTGAATTATTAAAGTGAATTATTAAAGTATAAATTATTAAAGTGAATTATTAAAGTATGAATTATTAAAGTGAATTATTAAAGTATGAATTATTAAAGTATGAATTATAAAAGTTAAAGTAAAGTAAAAATAAAGTAAAGGTAAAGTTTAAGTATAGTAAAAGTATAAAACTATGTACGTATAATACGCGTATAAATATATATAATATTAATTTAAATCGTTATATATATTTAATAAAATAAAATATAAATATCGTTATCTTTATCATACTAGTTAAGTAATGAGTTGTCAAAAGTGGTTCTAGATATTTATAAAAGTTATATATGTTTTAATAATAAAGTTCTTTTTAAACTGAAAACGTTTTTGTACGTTTGAAACTAAATAGATCAATCGAGTCTTTATGAGATTCAATCTTCCACTATCCTTTGTCTAGTTCTCAATGATTGACAATTTGTTCTTATTTATAAATCACTTTACCATTTTTCGAATATTGTTAAAATGGAAAGATTTCTTCAAATCAACGTGGGCCTTTCAACGGAGACTTGTAATCATAATTCAATATATCTGATAATTCAATCATTTGATCTTATCTTCTAATTCCATTGATAAACATTTTGAAACAGATACAATCATATAAAGTATTTAATCTAATATTTTGTTTCCATTTCAAGTTATAATATATATACACATATACATATATAATCATATTCGTTTAATGGTTCGTGAATCGTTGGAACTTGGTCGAGGTTGAATGAATGTATGAACATAGTTTAAAATTCTTGAAATTTAACTTAACAAATATTGCTTATCGTGTCAGAAACATATAAAGATTAAAGTTTAAATTTGGTTGGAAATTTCCGGGTTGTCACAGTACCTACCCGTTAAAGAAATTTTGTCCCGAAATTTGAGTGGAAAGGTCGTGAATGATAATAAGTATGTTTTCATGATGCATACAGGCTGAAAATTAGAGTTTTATCATCAATGAATAATTTGGATAAACAATCCATTTATATGAAGAGTACGAATGAAGCTAACATAGAAGAGTGAAATGAGTAAGTGTAGATTCATCTTATCATTTGACGTAGATATGATTGATTCCCAGATTTCAAGGGATTTGAAGAAAATCTTCTTAATAAGATTTGACTCTCCGGTAATCAAGGGAATTAGGATCTGCTTTAAATACGATCGTCCATTTTAATTGTTTTGTCAGAGATTTTCTTATAAATTCACCTCCTTCGTTTCCTTACAACTCACACCTTCTGTTGATGCATTTTATGCAAGTCCCTAGACATCTACCCACGTCCATTGCAGGTACAACAGTTTACAGGCCACCATGATTGCTCGTTATTATCCTATCCGTGTTTGTATGTGGTTACAGGAACTGCAGGAACTAGATTTAGATGTTAGACTTAGTCAGACGTACGAGTGAAGCCTCACTAGTACGGATGACAGGCTCATACGCACGGTTGATGCTGAGCTAAGTCACAATTACAACCTAAATGAGAAGACACGAGTGAGTGATCACCCGTACGGCTGATGAAGCCAACTCGTACGTGTGATGAATGAATCGTATGGGTGAGTCAACAGTAGGGGTATATAAAGTCTTATGTTCTTCATTTTAGGTTAAGCCTCTCATTTGTTACACACACTCAGATCTAGAGAGCTCCTCCGATTCTCTTTCAGTCCAAATCACCCAGGTGGTGAATACTAGCTCTAGGTGTTGATTTAATCACACTTGATTTAGTTGTGGTTTAACTAAATTAATCAAAAAAAAAAACTTAACATATTCACTAGAGGGTTTGATTCACTTGTTCCGCCATTGTGTGAGTTAAATCTGTTGATTTCTAAGTTCCTAGTCATGTTTCATCACCTTCTATTCTTTCCCCCTCAACTCATATTTTAAAGTATTCATCAATATGCTCCATCCAGTTCTGATTCTCGATATACTTCTAACTTTCATATCGGTCATTCTTCTTTTTCATCTACCACCGGAAGAATCTATTTACTTCTACTATACTCTTGGGTTTATAGTGTTTCTAGTTCTCCCGTGTTTTTATATTGCTATATGCATCGATATATATGGTTTATAATTTCTGGTTTGTCGTTGGGCTTTATATGTTCCCTTATATTTCAAAGTCTCTGCTTCTGTCTTCTATAATCATTATCATTCACAGTTAATGCTCTCTTTTATTTGCTGCAATTTATACCCCAATTTCTATTTCGGAGTTTTGTCCTTTCGTTTCTTCTTCTTGCGATTAAGCACCGCTTGTAATGGTCCAGAATTCACAGATATGAATTTCGAAATGAACATTGTTAATGTTCTAGGAAGGAAATTGTGATGGCACGATCTTGACTTGTCAAATTACTAGAATACCTTGGAAAAGGCCGAATCATCAAGAAATATTTTCTTGATATTTTAGAGGTTAAATAGAATACAAGAGTCGTATAACATGGCACATTATGATGTTATGATCTGTGAATCATCACGTTCCATTTAGAAACTCAGCATGACTTACTGTAATATAATCACATTGATCAAGTGTCATTATATTATACTAATTCATGCTTCAGTTCCCAACACTACTTCAAAATATTCCTATTTTAAACTTGAATATTTCATAATTTAGAAACTAAAATAGTTTCTTTTATGATATAATACAAATAACGCGAAGAGGTAAATGATTTCAAATAAGAAAAATTAAGAAAATATCTTCAGAAATATGGAGGATATTTATAATGAAAGATATGATGATATTTTAGAATTTCTAATATCAGAGGATGATGAAGAATATTGTCCGCAGGGGTTTAGAGTCAGGAGTAAGGTATTCGTTAATGACTTCAGCATGTACTGAATCATTTGGATCCTTTGAAGTCAGGGTCAGTCTTTGTAA